>NC_081430.1:42028377-42328377 GCF_949786415.1 Peromyscus eremicus
GGTTCCATCACCATCATCATGATGTATCTTATTTTGATTTATGTGCCAAAACAAGTTACCCTTTACTGAATCTTTACAAATCTGGAAAGGACCAAAATTTATGCAAAGATTTCATCTTGCCATGTACTTTTCTCAGTGTCCACATTTCATTTTGGTCATAGTTCTTTTGTTCTGGTAACAGATCAGTTTTTTGTAGTTTTAGGGTAGGGGACTCATTCCAACTTCGCATCTATTTGATGGCCCCAGTGCTGTATGATTTTCTAGGCTGAGAGACCAGCCTCATGGACAGAGCAGAGAGCCCAGGCAGCTGATCTTTTGCAGAAGCAGAAGGTGAGTTTATTATTTAAAAAAAATGCTTTCATTGGATCATTACAATAATCATAGGGAACTATAAGGGAAATAGGCAAATATGTCAATACAGTACCACGTATGCTAATATTCATGCCAGATTTACTCTGAAGAGAACAATGAAACCAAACTCCTCCATAGGGAGACAAGCCTGAAGAATTATGCTACTAGTCCTTAAGAACTTGATTGATGACAAAAATTATGACTATACTGAACAAGCGTTGATCTAGCTCATTTCTAACTTGATCATACATACCTAAGAGAAGACTTTGGTAGGTTTTCTTTGAGGACATAAATAATCTTGAGTCTATATGTTGTTTATTCACAAAACCATGTGTGTTGTTTTTTTAAGATTAACACGCCAGGCAGAATTCTATTCCTTTAGTTTCTCTGATTTTTACATTGCAAACTTATTTGAGATTATTTCCATCTTCACAATAAAGATACTGAATTTTAGTAAGTATAGATAATGTGCTCAAGTTTATGACTTGTAAAGAATGCATAGTAATTTAAGCTGTGTGTAAATTTAGAGATTTTCAGAATATTATGACTAGGAAATATTTCATATATTTCTTCTCTAAATTCCTTAAATTTCACTAAATTGCACCAAATTGAGTCTGGGATGTTAATGCCTTGCCAGAGGCCATTTAAACAGCTGTGTTTCCTGGATGTCAAATCCAAAGCCACAGGGAGTGTTATTGACACAATTTTACTAGAATACCTGTCTGTATAGGTCAATGTTATGATATTCCAGCTTAATTATTGCTTTTTGAGAGAGACATACACTCTTCTGGGGAAGTTAGGTTTTAATCACACTTTCTGTGGGATAGGGTTAGAGAATACAGTACTATGATCCACCATCATTCCCATCATGAAAAGCATCTCCCCATTCTACTCTTACTAGTCAACAGCATTTGAAATTGTGTTTCCCGCATTCTTGACAGGCTGGTAGGTTATAAGGGAGGATTAAGTCAATATGATTAACAGAAATGCTGTGGGATGTCCTGTATGTTGTGAATATATGTTGCTATGATTGATTGATAAACAAAACACTGATTGGCCAGTAGCCAGGCAGGAAAGATAGGCGGGACTAACAGAGAGGAGAATTGGAGTAACAGAAAGGCAGAGCAGGGGAGATGTTGCCAGCCTTCACGATGAGGAGCAGTATGTAGAGTATCAGTAAGCCATGAGCCATGTGGCAAGGTATAGATTAATAAAAATGAGTTAATTTAAGATAAAAGAACTAGATCATAAAGAGCCTGCCATGGCCATACAGTTTGTAAGCAATATAAGTCTCTCTGTGTATACTTGGTTGGATTTGAGAAGCTGCAGGACTGGCAGGTGAGAGAGATTTGTCCTGACTGTGGGCCAGGCAGGACTGGAGAAAACTTCAGCAACACAGAAGCATAATAAGGTCTAGACTATCGTTTTTCCTTTTCCTTCCACTAAGTAAAAAGTTCACTAAAATTAGCTGTCTTAGATTAAAAGGGAAAAATTCATTTTCCAAATAGTATCTAAAAGTTTATATTGGCAATATTTTACTAAAGGACTTTTAAAGTGTTTTAATTTTACTTAGAAATCTCAGGGCTTCCAAATATATTTTCCTATGTGATATTGTCAACTGACAATTATATGAAAGATGAATATGTTAATATAGCATATATTCAAATCAATGCAAACTGTCATATTCTTCCTATTATTGTTTTTTTCAGGGAAAGGTGAGTTTGCAGAAAAGCCAAATCAACTCCAAAATCTCCTTACATTCTTATCCCAAATCTTAAACACTTTTTGAAAGAAGGGATTGGCTCTGTTCTACATAGACTTTCAGGGATTCAAGCTGATGGAGGCTAAAGACCTTAGGACCATCTCCAACATGTCAGAAGCTTCCACCATTGCCACACCAGGAGAAGAATGAGAGAAATACATTCAGACTAAAGACAACATAGCCCTTTGCTCAAAGTCAACGAATTAGAATGATTCACAAGGCCCCCAAGTTTTTTTTGTTGTGTCTAGTGAGTGTGGAAGTTAGGGGAAAGCATGCAATATACTTGATGTAGTATAGTCATTTCCACTGAAGACTGATTAAGTAATGGATAAAATATGGACATTTAGTAGGAGTTTTTCAGAACTCTGCTGTTTCTTTAGTTGGGTAACCTTATATTGCACACTTCTAAAAATGGAGGTGATTTTATGTGTTTTGTGGAGCTTTGGTTGTCTATGATGGAATGTTCCATAGAACAGCACCTTGCACAGATCTGTCATATATTAAGATTCTACTAGTGTTAACTAATTGAAATTTTATCTAAAAGATATTGTGATCAGTCACTAGAGATCTAAGAATTAAACCATAAAGACAAAAGAAATATGATAACACTTTCAAGCAAATCAAGGTGTGTTAGGAAAAGAATGTCTTCATGAAAATTCAACAGAAAATTTTGAATATTTATTTTCCCTAAAATGGACACTCAGTAGTTACTATCAGAACAATGAGAAGTAGCCCAATCCTGCTTTAAAGTCAGGGAAAAATGAAATAGAAGGCTTCTTGCCTGCATTTAAGGAAGCAAAGAACTCTAAAACAAGAGTTCTTGTTTTCACATATTGCCAAACAATAGTAATTTGATTTAACAGTTTTGAAGATATAGAATTTCTTCTCTCACTGAAATTTATGCAGTGAGTGTGAGAGTTCTATACCAGTCATTGGTGTATCTCATAGTAAGTGGGCAATTTCACTTATGAATATGTCAGAAACATTTGACTCACAGACTGACAATTCACCTAGGTACTGAGGTACAATTTGCTACTTTTAGAGATCTGCCTACCAGGGCAAAGTCCTTTTATTTGTTTTAAATTTTTCAGTATGCCTTGAGTTTGAGTTGTTGATTTTGGGCTAAATTTCTCCTATTACAGAGTACAACAAAACAAAAATATAATAATATATAAAAACAAAAGTGACGGAAAAAGGGCTCTGAATTGATGATGTTTTCTAAGGCAATAGATTGAGTTATACAAACTTTATAATTACCCTCTAGAAGAAAAGCCAGGTCAAATTTTAGTTCAATTAACCTCTGGAGTGTCTCATTAATCAAAACCCACTTAAAGTGATTTTCTCATTCTGAGCACACCTCTGTGTGAAATGTACTGTTTATAAATACCCAAGAAGCTTGCTGTAGTAATGTCACAGCAGTCAATTTTTGTTGTTTCTGCTCATTCCATTGGTTTTGGTTTTCTTCCTTTCCTCTGTCTTTCAAGACTTTTGATGAGGAAAGGGACTACTTGCTCATTCCATGGTATGTATTCCCGTGTTTAGCAGTCCACTGCTTTAAGAAATATGAGATACATACAAAAAAAGGGAAATGAGTTTGAATTTAAAATGTGTAAGTCATGGTAGGGAAGCAGCTCAGAGATTGTATCAATTGTATTACATCAGTGACAGATTTCAAGTAAGGAAAAAAAATAATAATCAGATGAACACAGTTAGATCTGCCCTCCACCCTCCCCTAACACTTACATATTCAGTTACATATGACTGAAGCAATAATATCATAGCTTTCTGAGTGTGTCCGTCACTGTACTTGCAAGTAGCCCTGAGTGTGTGTGTGTGGGGGGGGGGGGGATGACACATCTAGAGGTCAAGACAATTTTAAAGAGCAATCTGTTGGACTGCATTATGGGTGAAATATACAAATTCCCAAGACAGAGATAATTCAATGTCTTAAATCAGAATAAACTAAACTTCTTTTTCTGAATCTGCTTTTTAGGTTTTCTGTATTTATTGCTATAAGAGCACGTCTTACAGCAAAGTCAGCAAGACAGGCAAAATACGAAAAATTCTGAGGATTTAAAAGAAGAATGGGAGCATGTGGCTTGGGAGATAGATCAGTTGATAGAAGAGTCTTCCCACCAAAGGCGAGGAGCTGAATTTGAACCCTAGAAAATACATAAAAATAACCAGGCCAGGCGGTGGTGGCGCACGCCTTTAATCCCAGCACTCAGGAAGCAGAGCCAGGCGGATCTCTGTGAGTTCGAGGCCAGCCTGGGCTACCCAGTGAGTCCCAGGAAAGGCGCAAAGCTACACAGAGAAACCCTGTCTCGAAAAACCAAAAAAAAAAACAAAAACAAAAACAAAAAAACAAAAACAAAAAAAAAACAAAAACAAAAACAAAAACAAAAAAAACAAAAAACAAAACAAAAAAAAAAAAAAACAAGCATGGTGTTGCAATCTGAGCTCTGAATAGATGGAGACACAGTATCTCTTGGGATAACTGGGCCACATAATGTAATCAATGGAACACAGGATCTCAATCTTAGACCCTGCCTCAATAAACAAGGAAGGCTGCTCTTACGTAACAATTCCTCCATACATATGTCCACATAGGTGTATGTACAACTGCACACACTTGTGCAATAAAAGGTACACATATTCACATATACCAGCACACATGTTAAATATATCAGGAAACAAACAAATAACTGAATAAGTAAGATTATAGATTAATGATATATACCGTATTTTCTCTAGTAATGCAATTCTTTCTGATAATTGAGATGACCTGAATTAAATCTTCATGGGAATAGTATAAAAGGAAGAAAATTAGGTAACAAGCTGCTATAATAATGAATTGAGTTTGGGACTGTGGTAATAGTCATATCTTTAATCAAATGTGGTACATAAATCTTAAGAATAGTTGGGTACAGATAAACATTTTATATTTGCATCTACATGTTTCATATATATTTGCAGTTTACATTTTCCCCTTAATCTGACACCAAGGGTATTGTTTCGAAATTTAAAAAGACTCATTGAATATTTATCGAATTCATGACTAGGCAGGTTAATAGACTCAGAGAACCAGGGCAAGGCAAAGGAATTCTCTGTGTCTCAGCAAGGTATCCTTAGTAGAACTGGGATGCCTGTGTAAAGTTTAGTGTCTACTCTTAGCTAAGGTGACAAATACTGACTTTAAAAAAGGATGAACACTACAAACTAAAAGTCAGCTGATAAATCTGTGAGACCCCAGTGGTTGATTATAATTACCACTCCAGACTCAATGTAAACAGCTGTGCATTATTGATGCTAATTCATGATGCTCAAATTGTTAATATTTTCACAATTAGAATTGTCAGTGAACTATTGGGCTTGTATTAATTAAAATTAAGATGTAAAATATTTCTTTGTATGTAATGTATGTTTAATCACTCATCCATATGTCTTGTTTACTACACTGTTTATTCTTAATCTCCAGTTCTAAGTAGAAGTGATTTGTTTGTACATATGTGAAAATGCATGAAAAAGTATATGCACACTCAAGTATATATGAATGTGTAGTTTGCATGGTAGGACATCTTTTGGTTTTGCAAAGTGTGTTTACACTATCTAAAAGAAGTTATATAGATGATAAGCCTTGAGGTGGGGTGGGGGGCTTGGACCTGCTTCTATTGATTGTACCAGGCTCTGCTGACTCCCAATGGGAGGCCTTACCATTTTGTAGGAGGGAATGGGGGTGGGTTGAGGGAAAAGGCTGGAAGGGCAGGAGGAGAGAGGAGGGGAATATTTGATTGGTATGTAAAATGAATAAAAAAAATTCTTAAGAAAAAAAAGAGAAGTTCTGTAAATGATTTCACTCGTAATGTCAACCCTATAATGATGAAGTGTGGCTTATAAATCATTGCTAATAGTCACAAGGTTGTTAGCATTGTGAGAGCATTGTTATGCCTTTAGACTTTAATTTTTCTGGTCAAAAACCAAGGAGAGAATCTGTATTTACTTACAGTACCATTTATAGTTATTGTCAGATGTCAAACAAAACAAAACAAAACAAAAACTTGTGGAACTATAGAATGTTGGAAGGTGTGGGAGATATACTCTAAATCAGCTGTTATGATTTCAATGATTTTGCCTGAAGAACAGTTCTAGTAGTTATATGAAATGATATAGGCCGATATCCAAAGCTTTGCAAAATGTGACATGGAACAACAAAATATGACACAGAACAAGGCCTTGTAATGGCCTCACAGAAAAGGGTGAAGTCTTCTTCAACCATTGTCTCATCTGGCCTTTGACACAAGTTCTCAAAGTTCTCTTCTTCAGCAACTTCTCTCCCAGAAGCATGAATTCTAGAAAACCTTTTTTCAACTAAGAAAAAAGTGACAATGGTCCCCTCAGAAGATTAAATGTCAAGACAAATTGTGAAAGAGGAGAAAAATCTTCTTAAGGCACACTTTGCTGTCTCTTTATATCTCAAAGAGACAAAACTATATATATATATATATATATATATATATATATTAAATACCATCGCTTTAAAACCACAGTCATGAATAGTTGGATATTTTGTCTTTTTTATTTTATTTTTTATTTTTTTTGTACTGGGCTCTCCCAGTGCATCAATGGAGACATTTGTCTCCAATGTCCACTCTTTAAATTTAGTCTTCAGTACCTTAACCATTAGTAATTTATAAGTAAATATCAAACTTCACTGCCTTTGGCATTTCAGTTCAGCTAAGTATCCATTGGTATGACACAAAAACTTCCTTAAAATGAGTAGCCTTTTCCTGGTGTTTAAATCCATTAATTTTCCTACAACCTCATAACTTCCCCGTTCTCTGTTTTTAGAGTATAAGTGTTGTGTTTTCTAATAGACATGCCTTTCTTTTACGTTGATTTACTTTAATCATTGAGACTAAATAATTTCTGTAGTTATCATTTCTTCTAAAAAGTATATCTCATCTCAGTTCTACTCTTTTTTCACCTGAGTCCACAATATTCACTTAGTACTAACTACATTTTATCCTGGTTGCTCTTCTTTTTACTGAGTTGTGTATGAAATCCCTAAATATTCCCTGCTTCAGTTACTCTAATTTAACTCTGCCTCACTATGTTCTAAGTATATTTTTATCTGTGGAGTTTATGGAATTGTGTTATAATAAAGAAGAGAAGCTGCCCAATGAACGAATTAGTAAAAAGTAACTAACTTCATTTCATTCTTTCTAAGGTAATGCACAGATAACTGTGGCTGAAATTTTTATAATGATATTTTAATGAGTATAATTTGGATGCTCATATTTACAGATATTGGTAACTTTTAAAATATACAAAGTCTTGAGAACAAGTTCTGGATATTAAGTGTTTTTTGCCTTCAATGTTGGAACTTTGGTAAAATTATCAAATGATTCCTGTACTTTCACTTAAGATTGACTTGGACAGGGTTTCCAGCATGACAGTTAGGGTGTTTGGCCATCCTATCACCAGAGCAGGTCAATTCGGGCTGTCTCTCGACCATTGCCAGTCATCAATTGTGGGGGTTGAAGTCAATCCTTAGGGGATTCTTTGCCCTGGAGGAGATGGGAATGAAGGGTGGGCTGTGGGGGTTGTGGGGGGGGGCAGGAGCGGGGAGAACAAGGGAATCCTTGGCTGATATGTAGAATTAAATTAAATTATAAAATAAAAAAAGATTAAAAAAAAAGATTGACTTGGACAGTTGAATTTGTCTTACTTGGGTTGTGAGGACAAGCTTATTAATCTCCATAAACAATGGATCCTAGGAATTTTATATTGGTTTCTTACTTAAAATGATACTTTTTTCTAAGTACGTACAGAAAACTGAGGAGTCACTTGTTATTTTCCCACTGCCTTTCACTCCTGTGTTTTCCACAGACACTTGTCATGTGATCAATTTTAGCACTTAGAATGCACATTTAATGATGTTAAATTATCAAATCAGTCTCTAAACATGTAGCAAAATTCTCTAATATTATCTCTTGTTTGTTATCCAGATTTAGAGGACAGATTACAGATGCCAAAGACATGAGACATGGGAGAAGCATTTGATACTTGCAATAGAGTTAAGTGACTGGAACAGACCCACCACATTCCCCAGTCTTTTAGAGATTCAAATGAAAAAAAAAATAAGCATCCCTTTCAGGATTCAGTCACTAAAATATCTTCATGATTTGAAAGACGGTGTTTGTACAAGTCTAAACACAGAATATGGCTAAATGAATAGTGTTACTATATGACAAGAAGAAAGATTAGACTTAGAGAAAGCTAAGGAATTCTTGAAAGATCAAGATATGGTTGTAGTAAGTGGGAAAGAGGGAAAGATTTAACTTGAAGACAGACTGAGGAAAATTTTAACATCTGTGGCCTATGCCATTAGTGCCAGGAAATCTTAAAGAGAGCTAACAGGTAAGAGTCAATGTAAAAGTTCATGAAGACACCCCAGAGAGTGCACATAGTACCAGGGATGATCAGGAGACAAGGTTGTATTTTGTTACAACTTCTGAAAAGATGCTGAGTCACTGGGAACTGCCTGATACATAAACATAAGTCAACAAGCTCCCAAAGATTCCAGTTATCAGTGAAATCTGTATCCAGGGACAGTTCATTGTAAGCAGCATCCGACTGCAGTTAGTCTGCCACCCTGGGGGACTCGTACCCTGATTTCAAAAAAGATTTGCGTTGTCTTCCTTGTTTGTTGTAATTTACACAAGTATATTATAAACACAGCTCATTGTTCAAACACATTGCTATAAACTGTTTGAGTAAGTCTGGAAGTTCCTAAGACTGGTGTGTTTGTAGACTGTTTCCTTTGCTGTTTACTGCTCTATGCAGCTCCATCTTAATTTATAGATTTGTTTAACCATTAGGGGTTATTTGGATAGTTTCCAGCTAGAATTATTACAAATAAGAGTACTTCTATAAATATCTTTTTCCAATGTTTAGGGGAGAGTGTGTACAAGATTTTTTTTTCAAATGACTTGTATTTTTCTTGACATTACTTTTCTTAGATAACTCAAGGGAATTTTTATATCTGAAAAGTAAACATAAAACCCATCTCATCTGCATGTTCTGTTTATAATTGCATCCTATTTCTCTTCTCAAATTTACATTAAAACAATCTTTAAAAATGTCTTTCATGCTTACTTTTCTTGTGATTCTTCTCTGAACTGAAATGAATGTTCTAAATGTCAAATTGAGCTACCATTTAAATCTTCCAATGTAAAAATTCCCCAATAATGTTGAGATACGACCAAGAAAGGGGCATAAGTATAGTTAGGGTTTCTTTATATACCTTTCATTCCACAAATGAATAGGCTTCTAAATTAGATTGAGTCATCTCACACAATAATAAGATTTACATAAAGAAACAGCTTCATACTATGCCACATTTCTCTCAGACATTTTCCAGGAACACATACTTCATTCATACATCATTTCCCTGTTTGTTTACTATAGGTTGTGAAACTAGTTCAATCTCATTTCTAAGCAGCAATTATTAATGTGTTACAAGAAGTGTAAACTGAATCCATCTGTGTTCACTTCTACCTAGAAACATCCCTCAGGTAAAGACAAGTGAATGAACCACTCTTCCTCTCTCTTTATACTCCAAGGGAGATATTCTTCCATACCTGTTTATCAAGATGTTTTATAACATCTTTACATGTTTAGATTTGTGATTAGTCCTCATTCCTCTTCCCCTGCTTGGTCTATCAGAAACACTTGACATATCTGTTATCATTTCTTACAATGTAATTTTCTACTTGGATTCCAGGACGTTTCTCCCTGTGTGCTTTCTCTTTCATTTCTCACCACACTTATCAATATTTAAGTTCCCACCTGGCTCCTTCTCATCATGTGAGTCTCTTAAGAAAAGACTACACCATCATTCTTGTAATTCTTCTCACCTATTCCTAACTTCAGAGATTCTCTTTACTTTAGGTCTCATCTACACCCTGAAAGTTCTAAAAAAGTCTTCTTTTCCAATCTTATCTCTTGATTTTCACTCTATCTTGCTATCCTTGTCCACATCTCTGTTTCCCTATAAATACCTATCTGAAACTTAGTATACCTCAAACTCAAAGCATGTTGTTCTTTTTTTCAGACCTTGTTACCACTGGACTTCTCAACCTTAAAGTAAACAAGAAACAAAAACAACCAACAAAACAAGACAATCTGTTTCTCTTATAACATTAGCTTAAGCTACAACACATTCAAAACTTTGGTTTTTCCCCTCCACCCATATACAATTACCACCAAAACAGTGTTGCATGAATTTTTAAAGGTCTTGTAATGGAAAAAAAAAATAGCCAGATATTGGGGTAAATGCTGAAAGACCAGAGAGGCAAAGGAAAAAGTCACTGCCACGTCTCATCTCGCCAACTCCATGAATCCTCTATTTGAAAGCCTCTGAGGCCTCAGCTGAAAAGTTTCCTCTGCTGAAAAACCTTTAGTTCCTGTCTCCTTATGCTTTATACACCTTCCTCCACCCAGCCATATTGCTTCCTTTCTAGTGCTAGGATTAAAGGCTTGTGATTCCCAAGTACTGGGATCAAAGGTACTTGCCACCACTTCCTGGCTCTGTTTTCTCTCCTAGACTGAGTAAATCTCATAAAGTCCAGGGTGGCTTTGAACTCACAGGGATCCAGATGGATCTCTGTCTCCTTAATGCTAGGATTGAAGGTGTGTGCCATCACTGCCTGGCTTCTATGTTTAATCTAGTGGTTTGTTCTGTCCTCTGATCTTCAGGCCAATTTTATTAGACTACACAATATCTCACCACAGAACAGGTTTGTCTGTCGTTAATATTTATAAAGAAACAGAATAGTTTTTCTCATCTACGCTTGTGCAAATAGATTTTACTGGAAAGTAATAAGATCTAATCTTCATGGTCCCTCTGTCAATCAAGACCTTTGTTTTCCTTCTTGGATACAGGTGTGACCTAGCCATGGGTAGGAGGCACATGATAAAGCATGCAGTATGGTATTTGTAGTGGTGGGCTTGAGACTGGAATTAGGAAACCCCATGCTTACAATACTTCATCTACATTCACAAAGTCCAAGGCAACCCTAGCTTCAAATTGACCTTGAGTAGTGTTTAGACTCTACCACTCACTCAAAGGAGAAATATCTGAAGGAAAGATGATCTATTGTTCTGTTGGTTGATGTCCAAGACCCTGGCTTAGGCAGATCTCAAAGCCTAGACCAGGGTATCCTTGGTGGTTGGAGTGACAGACCCCAGGATGTAGGATTAGACCAAGCTGGGTCAAAGCTTGAGGCTGTGGCTTTCCATGGGGATCAAGGAAGGGAAGCTGAAGATCCAAAGCATCATAGCTCCCCTTCAGCAGCAGCAGTACTGACTTGGCAAAAACTGTAGAGCAACAGTGAAACCTTCAGTTGTTTTCCTAAATTACCAAACATACAAGACACATTCAGTTCCAGGAACTTTGACTAAGAACAAGTATCCCGAATATTCATTGTCTTTTCAGTTTGAGGGCTTTCTATCTCTTTCCCACAAAATTTTAATATGACAAAATGAACAAGAAAATACAGTCAATTGTGGCACAGAGGTATATACTTAGAATCCCAGTATGTATGAGATAGAGGCAGAAGGATCTTTAGTTATAGGCCAGCCTAGGTTACTTATAATAGTAAGACTCTGAGAAGCAATTTAACAAGTAGAGGGAAAACTAGCACCTAGAAATAGATAGATATCACTGATATTAACAAATTCTAGGGTTTTGTGATACCTACTGTATTTGGCATTTTTTTTTTTTACATTTGTAATCCTTTCCCTTTTGCTAAATTAATGTTCAATTCATGACTTTAAGGGCATACTTTAGCATGCATGATAATAATGTATATATTTACTCTATCTACCCATAAAACATTTTATTCTATGATATAAAAGAGTGGTTAGGATTTGCCCCATCCTCTCTCTACTCACAGCACAAATGGAAAGCAAGAAGGAACATTTTCTATCTTAATCCAGGCCATGCCTTTGCTTGAATGGATATACCACAACCATTATCATTTTCACCTGGAGTCAAGACCAAAGTCCTTAACAGTGGCCTGATTCTTCTCTTCTTTAATCCTCTCACTTTACCTAATCTCCTTTGCTCTTGCTCCTTCAGGGTCAGTCAGGTTAATTTTTCTGATGTTCCAGAAACATAGCAATAATGTTCCCAACTCTAGAACTTCTTACATGAGACCATCTTCCTATAAAACTCCCCTTAAGATACCTCCAATCTTTTGTTCGATTTTCATTTAGAGACAATGACATTTCACTGGGAAGTCTTTGATCATCCTATCTGATATCAATACCACTTTTCCTCTGCTCTGCTTATTTTTTTCAATGCATATCATCATCATATTCTAAAATACTCTAAAAGGGAGCTAGTTTATTTATGCCTTTGCATTTTTTCCTTGTTCCATTAAGATAGGAATTTTTGCCTGTTTTGTTCACTTATATTGTGTTGTCCAGTGTGGAAGCCATGCTTGATAGGTGTTTATTCCTTGAAAAAACATTTGGTATATTTATGGAAGAATAAGTCAGTGTAAATTTCTTCTCCTTACATAATTGCTGCTTGGAAGACAGAAGTAGAAACTTAAAACCCCTCAATTATTTTTTTTTTCTAAGTACAATAGGACTCATGAAAGTCTGGAGACTGGTCACATAACATCACTAGCTCTATGTCTATGGGAGATGGCTTTGGAAACATTTACGTATTTGATTTTCTGTAAAGCTATACACTCACTGTTTGGGAGAAGTATGATAATGATCTACTCTGGAACAGAAAGAGATGCCAGAGTTATCAATACATAAAACCTAAAACTTCCATAAAGGATTCCCTAGTTCAATTTTGTTTTCTTGCTTATTTACATCCTTTGTCTAACTATTGAAATTTATAGGAAAAATTCCTAAGTTAAATGTGAGTAATTAACAAATGAGTGATGTGTGACCACAGCTTGAGCAGTATTGCTTGGTTTTGCACACCTCTTGCTTTTCTTTATTGAAACCTACAGCTCATATCAGGACCCTAATGGCAGGCTCAGGGAGAGAGAAGTTGAGAGAAGTGGGAGTGTATCTGGATTTCTTTATTGGTCCCACTTCCCAATGTGGCCACATTGAACAAGTTTCTTCACTGCTATTCTGTATTACTTGCTCTTTAATAGGTCTCTTCCTTGTTGACTCTTGAATGTAGCAGGATACTGCTGCTGGGTTATCAGATATGATTTTTTTTTTTTTTTTAAAGACAGGGTTTCTCTGTGTAGCTTTTCACCTCTCCTGGATTTCGCTCTGTAGACCAGGCTGGCCTCGAACTCACAAAGATCCGCCTGCCTCTGCCTCCCGAGTGCTGGGATTAAAGGCGTGTGCCACCACTGCCCGCCTTTTTCTTTTTTTCTTTATGATCTTAAGTTCAGTAACCCAGGAATAATTTGGAGAGCAAACATCAACAGCCAGCTGTTAATAGATATAAATCATCAGGGCTCAAAAAGGAGACTACTCAGGATGACCAGAACTTCTTGGGATTCTTTGCATGTTTATGACCAGAATGAAGATAGATATGTAGACAATAAAGGCTTTGCTAATGAAGTCTCAAGTATAAATGAGGAATATTCTAATGAATGGTAAATAACTACAACCCACCTTCCTCATATTTTTGAAATGTGTTGACACAAGGTTTTGTGGAAAGCAGAGCAGAAAAAAAAATGGCAGTTTATTTGAATAAATACATTTGATGAAATTTAGAATGTGTGGAGAGTATTACTCATTCCTGATTAGAGGAAATAGATGCAAGCCAGAATTAATTATTAAGAAGAATCCATAATGAAAAGATTTGTCTTGAAACAGTATGTTCAGGAGAACAAGATAAAGGTGTGGCAAGCAGTTCCATGCTAAGGAGATGGGGTGGATGGAGTGAAGCCAAAGTGCATTACATTAAAGCCATGGTCATCAGGCCTTGGGGGCATCACATAAATCTTCCAGGACTTTTCTTAAATTCCCCATCCAGAAATGTAAGAGTTCCAAATAGTTCTGGGAAAGAGACCCAGTAGTATATAATGGAGTCATTGCCCGGAGCCACTGTGTAATTCTTCCCCCAGTCCTTTCCCATGGGATACTTTTTAGTGCTCCCAGTAAGCAGTGGCAAATGATCATAGTTATGCTGCACAAGGCTACTCATAAGCCAAGTCAGCAGCAGATCGGTGCCATTGGTGAGGTTGTGATAATTCTGCAGTTTCATACAATCTAATAGTTTTGGTATCATAGTATGTAGGGTAGGAATCATTTATTCTATTGATGCAAATTCGGCTGTTTAGAAAATATTGCTTGGTATATTGGTCCCTTTGCAAAGTATACATCCATACTGGTAATTAGATTGGAAAATTATGATCATGATGACTTGAATTCCTATGTCAGATCCATAGCTTTGGGAAAAAAAAAAAAAAAAAAAAAAACCTTCATCATGGCCAATTTGACATGACTGGAATTGAAAGTTTGGATTCCCTCTCTTTATGTACTATTCCACTTTAACATTTAAATATTTACCTTGGTATCTTCATGTTGTGCACCTCATGTCAACAGGAGAATGAAAATATATTTTCTTCATTAGAGCTCAGAAATAATATCAGCTCCCCTCCCCAAATCAGGAGGTGTGAGACTGAGCAAGTCCAGGCCCCCTGTGGACAAATATCCTGATTCTACCCTTGAACTGGCTGGCAACAATACAAGGAGTCTGTTGTTAGAATTTAAGGACATCTGTGAAGAGAGGGACTGCCAGCCACTGCTCTCTAGGAAGCCCAACTAAGACCATGGGAAAATAAAACCACTTCCAAAGATCACAGGCTTTGACTTAGGAGAACCCAAAGAAAAACACAGTGTGGTGTGAAAGTTATGGTCTGGGATGCCTCTGGCTGGCTTCATTTAGGTGGTGTGGCTTGTACATTCCATGCAGACCAAACACCTTACTCTGCTTGCCATTAACAACTGTAGTCCTTCAGGTTTCCAACAGACTTGGCTTTTCTGTGATGTGTTAACTACTCTTTAAGCAGCAAAGTAGGAAGGCAAAGTAGAAAGAAAACTCCAAGGGTGAGAATTTCTCAGAAGCCAGCTTTTAAAGCACAATGCTATGTAAGTCAGGCTTGAAAAAGTAATCCATGTTGCCCATGCCTGACGATTGATTTCAGTCATTACACGAACATATTCCTACTGGTTTGCTCTCAGAGTGACTGCAGAGGAATTTTAATAAAACAAAATAAGGCTCCTAGCCCCTTCACCCCGTGCCCCGTCATCAAACACAGCCTTACTTTGTCTCCGGAGTGCTCCCCTCATCCTCTTTCATGTTGGTGATTTGTATGCTACTTCACCTGTGAGGGAACTGAGGGTGTTCTTCCCCGAAGCAACATTGTCCATGGCAACGTGTCTTCAAGATCTTGAAATTTTGTCATTTGGACAGAAAGGTGTCACGCATGAAGAGCGACAAAATTCACAAAGGCCCTGTGTGTAGAAGGACTCCCTGCACACTGGGTGATAACTGCTAACATGCTTTTCGTTTGCTTTGGTACAAAGCTAGGGAGAATGACAGTTACCCAGCTAATTTGTACTGTTTTGTCCCTCTATGGCTTCTCTCTTCTCTCTCTTTAACCTTCAAACTTATTTATGTTTACATCCCTCTCTCCTATTCCATCTGCCTTTTTAACAACATGAGTTTATGTTGAAGAAATTTCTGGGAAGCACAGTGGCCTGTTAGCTACAACGTTCAGTATTTTCTCTAATTCCAAAGAAAGTGATGAGCGTGAAAACAGCTCTGTTACAGCTATTGATAGGTTGGTCCTTTGAAGGGTGCTCTGGCCTGTTTAGAATTTCCCACCAGTCTCCAATGAAGAAGAGGATAACAGTACAACACACAATGACCCTTCTTTCATTGTTTGATTCTTGAACAGAATCAGAGGAAATGTTTCCCAGTCACTACTTTGAACAAGATCCTCTCTTCTCTTCTCTCCTCTCTACTTCCTTCCCCCTCCTTTTTATTGTCTTGCCGTGGGACTCATTCTAGCCTCAGTTTTTCTTTTCCCGTGTTTCCCTTTCTGACCTTTCATTATTCTCCTCTATTATCCTAGTATTTTATTCTCTCTCACCTTTATTTTTCATCTCTGAATTTTTTTCTCCATATTCAGCATCCATCAATAAATACACATCCTTTTTCTATACTTGGGAGAATAAATTAAAGATCCTGGGGAGCTTTAATTTATTAAATAAATATTTACATTGCAAAATTATGTCCTTGGACATTTTGTTGTAGACAACCTTACATCGTTTCTTGTCATCTTTTATTAATCTATAAAATAAAACTTTTAACCAAGCAATCAAAAATCAAACTGAAGTGTCCTTTTTGGTATCTCTTAATAACACTCCAAATCCAAGGCCAAAGAAATTATCCTGTCTTCAGTGCAGTCATTGAATGGCACAATGTATTTTGAATGACAGAGTAGAGACAGGAAGTAAAGAAACTATGTAACTCCAGGGCATGGGAAGGTGTTAAACTAAGCTAAAAGCATTATAGATAGCAAATTCCATTTTTCAGGACAGACTTTCTGTTTCTTCCTCCTGGTCCATGCTGTGTACTCCTGCCCTGCCCCTGCTTTGTGATGGACTATTAATAAGAATCTTGCAAGCCAAATAAACCTTTTCCATGTAAAGTTGCTTTTGGTCATGGTAACTATGACAGCAATTGAAAGCAAACTGTGAAACCAAATAAATAAATAGAATTGGCAATATTTATAAAAATACAGTAATATCTGTAAATATTTATATACAAAATACTTCTGCCTCTAGAAATCTTTAAGTTTTATGTTTATTAAAAAATAATTGATTCCAAATTTTACTTAAAACTCATTACCTGTCTATCTAAATCTATGTACTTGTGTGTGTGTGTGTGTGTGTGTGTGTGTGTGTGTGTGTGTGTTCTGAACAGTGTGTGTGCAGCGGGTGAAGGATGACTTACTGGAATCAGTTTTCTCCTTTCACCATATGGGTTCTAGAAATGAAACCCAGGTCTTCAGTTTGAGTGCTAGGTATCCCTCACTGCCAAAGAGGATTTTTAAAATTTATTTATTCTAATTTTTATTATTAATCTAGACATATAAAATTTAATTTTGCATTTTCCACAGTATTAAATATGTGGTGTTTCTGCCTTGTGCAAATATTGTGAAGTCTATCAATGTGTAAAATCTCTTATAAAGACTCTGAGACTTTCATTTCTTGGGTAATGAATCAGAGCGTTGTTGAGAACCTGGGAAGTGGGAAATGTGAGCGTTCCTTAGAAACTGAAGTAGAAAATAGTGTATAATATTAAGTAAGTGACAGATTCCTGTGACATAGGTAAAACATAATATTTAATTATAAGTGGAATCTAGCTTGGATTGCCTTAAGTGGTTTTTTTCTTTGTCTAAATATTTGAGAACTGTAACTGAAGTTGGAATATTATCAGTAACTGAAGAACCTTTAGAGAATGGTCAAGGCACTTCCAGTTCCCTGGGCAATTGTGTGTTCAAACACTGAAACACATGTGGAGTCAAAGACTAGTCCCTTAGCTAAATTCGGTTCCTGATAAGTAGTGCATGCCATGATCCCTGATTCCTTGTGATAATGTAGTTTTATTGGTTATATTTTTTATACTGTCATGTAATTGGGAGACATAATTTCATTTGTATGTGTGTATTTCTTCTACATGATATTCATTGATAAATTATACATGTTGATTTACAAAGCAGAGGGCACATACTTAATGTCCTTGATACTACAATTATGATTTTACACAGATGGTTGAAAAGGCATCCAGTAATGCAGTTTTCCCTGTTTTTATGCTTTATTAGTCCTCTTTTTTTCACCTAACAGCACTATGCTTCAAATTCCTCTGTGCTTCACATATGTAATAGTTTGGAAATTGACTTTCTGCCCTACTGGATAGTGATGGAACCTCTAAGAAGTGGACATCATAGGATGCCTTAGGTTATTGTAACAGTTTCCTAAAAGGAGATGGTGGATGCTATCACTTGTTTCTTTTTTCTGCTTCTCACTATTCAAGAGATGAGCAACATTGTGCTACTGTGTGCTCATCAGGATGATGAGATACCTTGTCACAAGCCCAAATCAATGGAATCAACAGCTATGGACTAAAACCTATGAAACCATGATCCCAGTGAAAACTTTCCCCTGTTCAGTTAATTGTATGTAGGTTCCTTCACTATCTAATAGTGCAGAAAGTCCATTTCCAAATTGTATGTAGCACACATTCCGTTGTCATAACCTGGCTAATGCAACCCATTGTGTAAACTTCAACCTGCCTTCTCATGCATACCAAAACCTTTTTTTTTTCTTTTCAGGCCAAAAAATATCACTGTACACTTTCTGATACCATTTTGCTATTTCATTCTTAACGTAACTTATTTTGAGGTTCCTCTGATTTTCCTCCCTAATTTGTGCCTGAATGTGATTTTTCTATTTTGTTTTTCTTCTTCAGTGGGTTTGTTGCACTAAGGAGTAACTTTTCATCATTAATAAAACAATCTACCTGGGCAGTGGTGGCGCACGCCTTTAATCCCAGCGCTTGGGAGGCAGAGCCAGGTGGATCTCTGTGAGTTCGAGGCCAGCCTGGGCTACAGAGCTAGTCCAGGACAGGCTCCAAAGCTACAGAGCAACCCTGTCTGGAAAAACAAAACAAAACAAAAAATCTAAAAATGTTTAGAATCCAGAGAGAAAAGGTTATATACCACTTTGCACATATTTATGGTAAGAATGATGTTTTGATACACACACACACACACACACACACACACATATATATATATATCCAAATGGAGATGCCAAATCCAACATTTTACATTCTAATAAATGAAAGATCAAAATTGAAATTCTAGGTATGAAGAGAAGGCATAGACCAATAATTGCTCTAGAGGATTTAGTAAACTTGAAGCATGTTTTAACTATAATAGAGGTAAAGCTATGCTTTTACTACTTGCATCTCAACATTTTCTGTGTCGAAATGCTGCAGATAATCACTCTGGAAATAGTGTAGGAAATACCCATTTGTTTCCTGTAATCATATAACTATGAAATGCACTGGTATGCCAAACACATGGGAAGTTGTTTTACATGCCCAGAAACTGCCAAGCACATGGAATAATTTGCAAACCACATTTGGGAGTGTGATGTGGATTTTTAAAAAAATAATCCATGTGCATTTATTATAAAGTCAGTAGCTTTTATGATACATAAATCAAACCAACTTGTGTTTAAACGTTTACTGAACTTATGGCAGAGTTTTTTTTTTTTTTTTTTTTTTTTTTAACATAATGCACTGGTGAACAAGGCCATGCTTTTCCTAAATGTCCTTTGTCCACATGGAAACTGGTATCTACTAGGGTCCTGAGCATTAGGGATACCTGCTCTATTTATTATTTAGGAAATTTTGGAGAAATCTTTCAACTATTTATGAGTGTATGAAGGTTTCCAGAATCCATTAGTTGTGGTTATATTCTAAACTCTCCTGTTCCCTCATGCGGTGCTACTACTTCTCCAATTTATATCAAATGAATTCATTTTTCTTTCTCCTTATCTGCTAGATTAAACTGATTCACTTAACAGTGGATCATTGTGTCTCTCTTGGAGCCACACTTTTTTGGAAGTTGGTATTCCAAATCTGAATTGACTGTTCCGTACATACATGCATAGAGAAACCTGTGTACTAGAATTTCACTCCCCTTTTAATCATGAAGATGAAAGTCAAGACACAATTATGAGATTTTTATTATGTGATTCTAGGATATTTTAAGAACAGACCACATGAAAATCAAACAGAAGGCATGTGGAGAAGAGAACATAGATATTTTTTGACTTCAAAGAAAATGGTAAGGAATAAATAAGTCACTCTCTAGCCATCACTTACAACATATTTATTTCATTTTAAAAGTAGCCAGAGGTACTAAAATATAAGTGAAAGGAACTGCTTACCTCCTGCAAGTACTCAATAGTGCCCTTTTGAGAACATTGTGTATGCTTGTACTTTTTCTGTAGGTTAAATTACCCAATAGAGGCATACTTGCTCAACCAGTTCCAATAATGTATACATATATAAATATATTACTAAAGTGTAAAATAGCCTCTGTGCCTTCTTTACTCAGAAATTTTATGCTTATTAAATTCTGAGAATTTTTTTTCTTAGTATGGAAATGCATCAATAAGTTTTACTTCACTCTGTTTGGGTCTTCGAAAGAATGTGGTATGAGAATCATCATCCTGTTCCACAGTCTGCTCTTTTATTTAATAAATTCATAATACAATTCATGTATTTTAATGGATGCTTAGTTTTCCATTGTTGGTCTTGTTATATAAACACATGAAAGATACACACTACCCCACAATCTTTGGCAATGCAGTCTTTTTTAATTTCCTCAAACATACATTTATGTATGAGCTAAGGCATTTTTCAAAATAAAAATGGAGTATGTATATTGTTTAAAATTAAGAAAAAAATCCTTTTACAGTGGCTAAGAGACTTGGATCACACAATTATTTTTTCTTTATAATCTCAATGTCTTATTATGGAGGGCATTTGGAGCAGACCTTTGGAGATTTATAACAGAAATGCTAACATGTTAGTTACTTTAACTGTTGCCAAGATAAAACACATTACAAAAATTAAAAAAAAAATAAAATTAAAAAAAAATGATTTCCCTGGAAACTTGAGGGTACAGTCTGCCATGACAGGGAACTCAAGCAGCGGCCTGAGGCAGTTGCTCACATTGCTTCTTTAGTCAGAAAGCAGATGGAGATAAATATTCCTACTCACCTCTATTTTCTCCTTTTATAATTCCATTTAGGCCCTCAAAATATTTATTGACAGCATCCACATTTAGGCTAGTTCTTCTTGCCTGAATTCACGCAGTCTACAGTCTCCCTCATAGACTTTTCCAAATGGATGTCTATTACGTGATTCTAGATTCTCTCAAGATGGTAATATTAACGATCAAAGCTAAAAATGATACAGTATAACCCTTAGTGATGGGGCAATTGTAAATATTCTCTCATTTGAGTACTTTATCTTGTCTCTGAGTGTTCCCTGAGATGTTACTTATTTTTTTTGTATTTTTTTTTTTCTTTTCATTCTGTTCTGCATAAGCATCCATGGTAAATTTGCTTTGTGGTACAGTATCTTTCTCATCTTGATATTCATCAAACTGTTGTTGATGCTGTTTTATTTTTGTTTTTCCTTCAAGCAATTTTTAGCATCAGCTTCTCTTTTCTATAAAGAACAAAGCTACAGTGAAATGACAGCTTCCCTAGAAGCCATCTAAGTAACTTCCTATGCTCGGGTTTGTTTGTTCTCCTTAGAAAATCAAAGAACACAAAACACAGTCTATGTCTGACAGGATGCCGAGTTGAACTCATTTTTAGCAGACATGCTGTGGCAAACAGTTTTGTAAGCAGGAAAGTAGATTGAAACAGAGGAAGAAATTGATCAGATAGTATTATAACACTATTTAAAAATACATCATATTTTTAAAAGGTAATATCTGGTGCTGTAGTAGAGATGGGTACTATTTGTGTTGAACAATTTTGCTGCATGACATTTTGTTGAACTGACACTGGTGTTATGAAGAGAAGATGGACCAGCCTATTGGCAAAGGACAGGGAGTACATATATGTGTAGCCTTGTTGAGAGTTGGGCATAAAGACTAGAAAAGTAAAGGTAACTCTTTTGACTCAGTTTTTGCAGGAAAAAGGTCTTTAAGTATAGCTAAATAAAGTCAAGTTCTCCCTAGGACTATAATTATTGAAGAATCTAAAAGGAACAAACCATTTTGATTGAGTATTAATTTCTAAAGAATGCTTCATTTTTTATATTACACATTTGCTAACAGTGAATTTTAGTATACCAAACCACCTGTATATGTACCTATGACAGCTAAGAAATTATCACAGTTAAGTTGTTGTTTATAGGAATAATACAATACCATTTGCCCATCAATCAATAAATTGACACTGTTAGCTTATTTATGCTGGAGAGTAAATAACTATTGAATCAGATCAACTGTGTCAATATGCAAGATATTTAAATTCTTTATGCTAAAACTGCACTTATTTCAGTTGATAGATAGGTAACCTGCATGGTATCCCCTGCTGCTTCATGTTATCGGAATCATTTGGCTTCTTTCCCACTTCAGGAATATTACACAACCACCACCAAGCCAAAGCCAAAAATAAAGCCATATTCACGCAGGATATCTAAAAGCCTTCTAAGTGCAAGTCATTTAAACAATACAAATTTCAAAAATTGACGAACTTTAAAATCCAGGAGTGAAATAATATATTGTGTATACTTGATATTTAGCAATATATATAAAAAAAAGATCTGTTTTCTTTCCTTCATATTTGTCTGCCCTGTACACCTAACAAACCATGGTAAGACCAACTATGTTTGTCTCTAATTCCTACAAACTATATACTAGATGACTACGAACATTTTTTTCAAGTCTGAAGTTATGCCAATCTAAGTACAGTATTTCCATTTACTTCCTAACAACTTGAATTGCTTTATGAAAGGAGCAATTTGCCTAAATACCTGAGCATCTGGAAGCCTGTCTTTTATTTACAATTTGCCTAGCAGACAAGTGATTAAGAATTTCCAGAAAATGCCAGCTAGGTTTTTAAGAGAGAAAGTAAGTTATGATTCAGAAAAACCATTTGGCTGAAGTGAAATTTTATGCAATTAAATCCTTGCAGTAAATATATGGGCAAATTATTTAGACTCTTCCTCTGAGTTAGGACCATGACCAAGAAACTAAGATGGAAGGGAATTTGGTTTCTTAGAAGTGACTGTTTCTTCCTCCATAGAAGATTGTAACTATGACTCTGGAAGGCCCAATTATGCTAGACCTAAGGTTTATAGAGTGTAAATAATGCTTCTTAAAAGTTTTATTAACTTTTTGACATAGAGATACTCATTTATTTTAAGTTGGCTTCTCTGGAGTCACTTAAAAGTATATATATATTATAAAACTCAAATGTGGATTTAAGGCCATTATTTTCTCACTTGCCACTGTAGTATGGGGAAAAGAAAAGGTCCTCTTGAAGGGAACACAAGCTGGGCTCTCACTTTTTGTCCTCATCTTTTCATTTGAACCCAATTTCATAACCTCAATTGGTTCAACTTTCTATGTCACCTCTGAATCTTCAATTAGTCTCTCAATCTTAACCTTAAACCATCCCAGAATACTCTGCCCTTTTCTTAGGTTTCTTTTATATTTTGATGGAATAAATTATTTAGGGTATTTGACACATATTTCTTCAATCCCCTCTTTGTTTCGCACAAATGACTATTTACCCATCACTTTCATGTCTTATGGGAGGAGATATCCTTCCTCCAATGTGGATGTACAGTGTCCTCTTGGTTTTACATGATTGTACTTCTTTTGGGTAGAGACTTCCTGAGTTTGTTTGCAGAGCTCTGCTTTATAAACTCAATGGTCTTACTTTCCCACCACCTTCACCTGGAAAGATATTCGCCATTTCCTTTTGCCAGAGTCATTGATCTTTGAAAAAAAAGATGATAATACCAACTGTCCCCAAGAATTTTCCATGAAATGAATCCTTCTCTCTTGGAGTCCTCTTAGAAATTTCTTGAACATACAATTGAGCCCTGTGGTAGCTGTACTTGCATGACCTCCAATAAATGTTGTATGCGTGCATGCTTCCTCTTGACAGAAGGAACGTATCTTTCAGGGAAACTCATATGTACTTTGGCTTATAATCCCTCATACAAAGAGTGGAATATCATGCATCCACTTAGCACTCAATATGTTTAAATTAATTAATTTTATAACACTTCCTTCTAAAAGTGTTTTGATTTATTTAAATTTTTTTGTTTGTTTGTTTGTTTGTTTGTTTTTCGAGACAGGGTTTCTATGTGTAGCTTTGCGCCTTTCCTGGGACTCACTTGGTAGCCCAGGCTGGCCTCGAACTCACAGAGATCCGCCTGGCTCTGCCTCCCGGGTGCTGGGATTAAAGGCGTGCGCCACCACCGCCCGGCTTATTTAAATATTTTAATCCACTTTATTTTTAGAGTACATTTGAGATTACAGAAAATTTGACTAGAAAGTGCAAAATATTCTCATCTGCCTCCTGCCTCTGTTGTGCTCATGACCACCCACTCCAAAATCTTCTGCAACTGGTTATATTTTTATACCCACATGAACGCCATCTTATCGTCTAGGGTCGAGAGATTACATGGAGTTTCAGAGTCATACATTTGCAAGAATAAAACTGGTTTTTAATCCTGTCGTACAGAAAAGTTTCAATGCCTACAGTCCTTTTGTAGTCCACCTACCCAGCCTCTGTACCCACAGTTCCTGGTAGACATGGGTTATTTTATTGTCTCCATATATTCACATTTTCCATTTCCATAGTTTTTATTATTATAGATTTATTTCTGGAGTCACACATTATAGCTTGTTTCACCTGGCATTATGCACTGAATAAATACTGTTATATGACTTAAGAATTCTTTAGTTTTTTTTTTTTTTTTTTTCTAGCTTTAAGGAAACATTCATTCCTGGATATTCCAGAGATTATCTATCCATTTGCTCACTAAGTAAAATTACTTTTGTTATCTCCAAAATGTTGATGAGTTAGAATAAATCTACCATAAATATCTATATGAACTCTGTTATAGGGTCAATATCAAGAATTGTACTTCCTACTCAGTGTGGCAAACATATGTTTAATCTGGTAAGAACTAACAAACTTCAAAAGTGACAGTACCATTCTAAACTCCAACCAACAGTGAAGTAAAGGTGCTATTTTTCCATATTCTTTTTTGCCTACTGTATTGCAGGTGTTCAGTGTTAGCCATTCATTAAAAGGTTGAGGTTAGCCATTCATTAAAAGGTTGAGTTTTCTAATGACACATAACAAGGGACAGTATTTCATACACTTACATGGCTTATGTAAATTTCCTTTAATAAAAAGTTTTAAAGTTTAGGGTCATTTGTAAATTAAGTTATCTTCTTATTTTTAACTTTAAAATTTTCATTGTGTATATACAAGTAGAGCTGTTAGTTATTTTCTAATTTGTTTTGACTAATTAACTCACAAAAGCAACTTAAGGATAGAAGGAATTTTTGGGTCATAGTTTGAAGGTATCTTCTTACATCTTGTCAATGGTGCTTCTATAGCCTCTGTTTTTATATAACCTCTGTTTTTTGTTTGTTTGTTTGTTTGTTTTTCCTTAAAGTTCAAAATCTAAGTCATGGGATGGTACTGCCCCAATCCAGGATCACTCTTATTTCCTTAGTTAATCCCTCTGTAAATTTCCTCTCTAGTGAAATCAAACTTGTTATTTTTAAATGCTTTCAAAACCAATCATGCTGACAATGGAGATCAGTCATCACTACTCCAGCCATTTTGGAGTTGACACACAAATGTATCACGTAAAATCGTAATGTTCTGTTCCCCACTCCTGGTGTCATTTACATCTCAAAATACGTTTAGCCCAGCCCTTAAAGCCCCCGGCGAGAATTTCATATTATCAAGTGTTCAAAAGTCTGAAACATTTTCTAAGAATCAAGGTAATTTCCTGTGCCTATAAACATCAAGTAATTCCAAAATATAATGTCATAAGATAAATGCCCCTTTTCCAAAAGGAAAAATAGGGCCTTAGAAAGAAAATTTGGACTAAAGCAAGAGTGAAACACAGCGAGACAATTACCAAACCCAGAAGCTCTCTGCATCTGGGATTCTTAAGAGCATTACATGGGGTCCAAATCCTTGGGTGCCTGCACTCCTCCAGTTATTTTTCTTACAGAACAGGTAGTCACTCACTCTGGCAAGCACCACTTCCTGTCTACAACTTACTTTGTCAGATATTCTACTGTGAGATCATCTACTGCATCTTGGAAACTCCACTACAATTTATTCTTCATTTTCACAGCTTTACACATGGCCTCTTTGGGCTTCCTTGCAGGGAATCCAACCCTACCACAAATTGTCTTGCCTTATTGGCTTTTGGAAATTCTTGGTGCAAGCCTTCGTGATCCTCAGCTCTTGAATCTTTAATACCTACAGTGTCAGTACTGTGTAGATGATGCTGTCAACTTCTGCTGCCAGCTTCGGTGTAGTCTGACTTAGTTCTACTCCAGATGTGGTGGCTTCTGTGTGTCTTGATCAGAGAACCTGGAAAACACTTTTCTTTTAATGGCTGCTCTCAAACAAGGAACCCTTTTAATGGCAATCTTAATTTCAATTACCTTACCTTTATACATATATAAAATATATGTATACATTTATACGGGACACTTTTTCTAGGGTCTCACTGAAGAGCCTCAGGATTTTCATTAAGGTTCTAAACTTTGTAAAAAATTATAGCTTCATTCTCTGACTCCAGGTTTAAACTGCATCAGAGTTCTTTCTCAAGCAAACTATACCTTTTTCATGTCTTTCTCTGCTCACTGAAGGGCTCAGTAAAAGCAGCTAGTAGTAACCATACTATAGCTTAGATGTTACACTATCTCAAAAAAGTGTAAGTTGTCCATTACTTTTTAACTTTGCTTCACTCATATCTTCAGACCATGAACAGAATGCAGTCATATTCTTTGCCAGAATGTAAGATAAATTGCAACCAACTTAGTCTTCTATAAAGTTTGCTTTATTGCCTGAAAGTGTATGAGTCCCGCCTCCACTGTCCATATTTTTATCTCTATTCTAGTCTTAGGAACTCACACCAGAATGGCCCAGTAAGTACAAACTACAGCATCTTATGCCTCTAAAACACAGCTCAAACCCCTTTATGTTCTTTTCACATACCACAGGATGTCCAAAACACATTGCGAGGTCTATCACAGCATGTGATGATCCAATTTCTGTTATCAATATTCTGTTTTGATTGTTTTTCCTGTTGCTTGGCTAGAACTTAAGAGAAGTAACTTAATAGAAGAAAGACTCACTTTGGCTCACTGTCGTGGATACAAATTTCATCACAGTGGGTGGGTATGGACAGATGAATGAGATAACTCATCACATATTCTGCAGTCAGGTAGTAGAGCGAGATGGATATTTGTTCTCAGTTCACATTTTCCCCTTTATTCAGTAAGAAATCCCAATTCATAATACTGCACTTCCCACAGTTAGTGTTGGTTTTCCATCCACAGAGCTATTTGAAAGCACCTTTAACCATATACTGAGTTATGACTTATAAATTATTCCAAATGTAAAATGATTAACTATTAAACAATTATCAGATGAGTCATTGATAAATATTTTCTCTCAGTTCTCTGTTAACTTATTTTCTTAAAACTTAGCTTTTTTGAGAAAGAGAGAGAGAGAGAGAGAGAGAGAGAGAGAGTAGATTTTTCACTTTTACCAAGTCCAGTTTATCAATGAATTGTTTCCTGAATCATTTCTTTGCTGTCGCATAGAAAAAATATCGTCATCAGACTTAAGGTAATCTAGAAATTCTCACATGTATTTCTCCTAGAATTTTTATACTTTTGTGTTTATACTATGTCTGTGATCCTTTCTAGTTATTTTGTTTTGTTTTGTTTTGTTTTGTTTATTGAGACAGGGTTTCTCTGAGTAGTTTTGCGCCTTTCCAGGAACTCACTTTGTAGCCCAGGCTGGCCTCGAACTCACAGAGATCCTCCTGGCTCTGCCTCCCAAGTGCTGGGATTAAAGGCGAGCGCCACCACCGCCCGGCCCTTTCTAGTTATTATTCCATGCTTTTAATATTTTAGTTTGATCTTCATATGTATTTTAATCTTTCTATGTCAAAAAAAATTAACTCTAAGCCAGTCAGTGGTGGTGCATGCTTTTAATCCCAGCACTTGGGAGGCAGAGGCAGGCAGATCTCTGTGATTTCAAGGCCGGCCTGGTCTACAGAGCAAGATCCAGGACAGGCACCAAAACTACACAGAGAAACCCTGTCTTGAAAAAAACACCTCTAAACAATATATATATATATATATATATATATATATATATATATATATATGGAGGAATGGAATAAGTTTATTGATAGATTTAAAAAAAATAGATATATATTTTAAGGATGCATCTGAAATGTAGGATCTGTATTAGGTACTGCACTGATATCTTTAAGAACACAGAATATCACTTATACAAATGTAAATAAAATTTTCTATGAATGTAAATGAAAGTGTAATTGTTTTTCTTGGTAAGATATAGATGGTCCTGAATTCAGAATGAGGCAACACTGACTTTCTTGCTGCAATTAACTGCCTCTGATAATTCAGGCTAATTATATGCTTCCTTATGTATAAAATTAGATTAATTAAATCTGAAGGAACCATTAGATGTTTAGAGCAATAATGTAAACAAACCATATGAATGTAAGGTGTCATAGCCATCATGTATTTACTGAGAATATACAAAAACGGCTCACAGATATTTCTGGTATCAACTTACATTTATTGAACGATCACTATTTTTGGTACATGCCTTTCAATGGTGAAAAATTAAATTTTTTTATGAAAATTATTCTGACCTACACAAAGGATAAACACTATTTACATATAATTTAATTATAACTTACACAGTTTTAATTTCCATGAAAAATTGAACCACAAAGGAACATGAGTACTCACACAAATAAGTCAATATATTGTTGGTGTACCTACCTTACAGAAGATGCACTAAAGGGAAGGTTGCCTAGAAACTCTTTTCTAATTACAGAATATATTATACTTTGAGGGTCATAGACTAACTGGATTATTTTTACTTATGTTCTGATTTAGCAAAAAAAATTGATTTCATAAAAAAAATCAGTGTGTCTATAATTCATGAGTATTTATTAGGCTTTAACAAATTTAAGACATTGCTTGGGTCAGGTGGACAATTTCAGAGCTTCTGTTGAGGAAGTCTTACTGCACATGATGGATGATGTATGTAATGTCTCCCATAGAAGAACCTTTAAGATTCACAGCAGTGTAAAATAATGAGCATCAGGCTTTTTCTTTTTCTTTTCTCTCTCTTTTTTTTTTGAGAGATTTTAATAAAAATGGATTTGTGAAGAGAAGCATGAATGTAGTAAACATTTGCAGAGGGAAACACAGACAAACATGAGTCTGAAGACAGAAGAGGGTAATATTATTCTGTGTATGTGGATATGTACTGTGGCAGATTCAATTGTTTTCATAATAAAAATGTGCATCTGTAACTCTTCGGCCTTTTCTCTACTTGGAATGATGAGTCAGTGCAAGAGTTGTCTCTATAAATTACTGAGAACTAGTTAGGGAAAGTCAGCCATGGAAATACATAAGACTCAACAGAGCGTTGGAGTATTTTGACAGCAATAAGCTGCAAAGAGGAAGAAGCCAGTTCCTCCTGTAAAATGTAAGCAGGGATTGTTTGGGTAGAGGTGAACACAAGTGGGTATTTTGAAGAGGGTACTCTGAATGTTCATTAGAGACAAGGGTATCACTATGACCAAATGTGCATAAATATTCTCAAAATAGGAACAATGCAGGACACATTTTCTCTTTGATGTTTCCACAGTTGTCAGAAAGTACGGTTCAGTTGGACTACCCTACAAAAGCTTATAGATATCATTCTGAAATGACTTGTATTTTTTTCAATTTATAAAGAAGATAATTATAATTTATACATAAATCAAGTAGATTTACTGAATATGTAAATATTCTAATCATAGGCATGTATCACTTAGCATTACAAATATTATCCAAAAAATGAAGGGAAATAAGTCAATCTTCTTAGGTCAAGATATTAGAAATTGTTTCAGATTGTAACTGTAAATTGTTCTAATCAGAATAGCTTGTACAGGAAGCTAAAACATTGCTGAAAACTATCATGTATGGATACTAGAAAATAATAGCACAGAATACAAATTCTAAAATTAGAGGTATAATTTGAACACAAAAATTGTATTAAAAGCATTAAGGAAGATGTATGATGTTCTGATATCAGAAAAACCTACGTCCTATTGCCTTTTGGTGGCATGTATCACACACATAAAAATCTAATATATGTACCAGAACAAACTCGGTGTGCTTCTGAATACATATAAAGATTGACAGCGCTCAGATTTCCCTATGAATATTGATGATTGTTTCTCAGTTAACATCAAGCTCCTCTTTTTTAACCAGCTGGTTCAGTGAAGGCCGAAGGGAACTTCTTGCCCAATGGATCTCTCTGTGGATATATAGATGGATTTTTAGCTCTGAATTAACTTAGTGAATGTTGCCAAACCTGAAAAGTTTTTATCTGCTAGTATGAGTGACTGGCTCTCAGGCTTCTTTTCCTAAAAGTTAAAAAAAAAAACCAAAAAAAAAAAGCCAATAATTTTATATCAATAGAAAACTGGATCTGAAATTTAAAAAAAAAAAATCTACTCAAAATGTGCCCAACTACTAGAAAGTCCCACATCTCTCCATTAAGTAACAGCTCAGCCACACAAAATCAGGGAAGCACATTGTCCAGTTTGAAATGTATGTATACTGTGGGCAATGAACAAGGCAGGAAGGAACTTTGAGACATAAAAGAGACCCCGGAGGCTCACGCCCAAAGAAGTTTTCAATCACACTTTAAAATTAAGTGTCTCAAATCAGGATTTAATTTACAGTTTAAGATTTAATAACACAGTCATTTCATGTTAATTGAACAGCAATGGATCATTTACCAACCTGTTTAATGAGGTGTAACAACTATTGCATATAAAACATACCGACATTATTATTACACTGCCATTAAACTTCAATAAATCTGTTTGAATAATTATTGGTATTTAAGTGCTATAAAATAGCTAACATAACTGGCTATACCTATTTATATTTAATAAAAGAGGAATTTTATTGTAGGAATGATTAAAATCCCAGGACCTCATTCCTATTTTTGTTTAGTGAACAAATCCTTTTTATAAGAATTTAAAGTTTCAGCTCCACTGGAAAAAAATGGAAGGGCAAAATTCATCCCTTGGTGAAAGAAGCCATTCTTGTCATTGGCTTTGCACTATCACCTTTCCTTAAGGGCAAAGCTCCTCTTTTAATGAATTAATATAACTAGAAGAGAGCCTCTCTCCTATTCTTTTGACCAGAGAGGATCATAAATCTGTACATCTCCTCTGCACTTCCCCATAGAGAACATTTGAGAATTTCTGCCTAAGAATGCAACTTATCCAATGTACACCAAAGAAGCATCCTTTATGTTGGGAAGACTTTTGCTACTAGCAAGGTACAAGGGGCCTGCTGATGGAAATGGGCACACACAGGTACACTGTGTCTGGTGTATGTGTCACTAGCAGACCTTGTCATAGGGAATATGTGATTCTATGAAAGCTTGCTCTGAGTAAAACAGTAGCTATGATGCTGATGCTGTACAGTAAAGAACAATATTAAATGCATGTGAGTGAGTGGAATGCAGGAGTTTAACAAGCCTATGGACAGTGATCATATATAGGATAATCTCTACTATCAGAGACCTGAGATATTAGCATTCACAATATCTCATTTTCAACAGCAATTTATTTTTACACTATTTCTCCTGCGCTTTTTTTCATATTATATTTGAGACTATAACATAATTACTAAATTTCTTCCTTCCCTTTTTTCCCTTCAAACACTCCCATATAGGCCTTTTGACTCTCCTTCAAATGAATGGCTTCTTTTTCCATTGATTGCTACTACATACATATATGTATATGTATATGCATATATATTTATATCTATAACCTGCTTAGTCCATATAATATCACTTATATGTATGTTTTCAGGGCTGACTGCTTGACACTTGACAACCAATGGTGTGTTCTTTGGGAAAGAACAACTCTCCTAATCCCAGCTTTCTTCAGTTTGTAGGTATGGTATCTTTTACATTTGAGTCCTGTGTGTTACAGGCATAGCATCGAGTGCCTGTGATGCCTGTACTACCATTTTACAATTAAAAAAGGAGTAAGAGACTTTCTGGAAGCTCAAGAACAGCTGTCCTGTAGTATGTATCAGTAAAGAAATAAACCTGTCTCAAACAAGATGCCGGGCGGTGGTGGCGCACGCCTTTAATCCCAGCACTCGGGAGGCAGAGCCAGGCGGATCTCTGTGAGTTCGAGGCCAGCCTGGGCTACCAAGTGAGCTCCAGGAAAGGCGCAAAGCTACACAGAGAAACCCTGTCTCGAAAAACAAAAAAAAACAAAAAAAAAAAAAACAAAAAAAAAAAAACAAGATGTAATGTGAGGAACAACATCTAATATTGTTCTCGGACCATCACAGGTGTTATAGTGCCTGAGCCCACACTCATGCATAGGATCATAAACATACTCATCAGACACAAGTGCATATGAAAGATGCAACAAAATGTCTATGTTCTTATTCGGTAGATACAATGATCTCATCATTAAATGTCTTCTGACTTAACGAATAAAGGTTTACATTTGCTAGTGAAAAACATGAAGTCCCAGACAGCTTTTAAGCCAATACAAGTCTTGTCAAACATGACCTCCCACCCATATTCATTTTTTGTTATCAATGTATGAGTACAAATCAGGTGACCCGAGAGTACTCTTCATATTTATTTCCTCTGTCTAATTAGTTTTTGCAAACAGGTCAACATATGTATTACTTCACATTTGTCTGTGAAAATTCCTTATCACAATAAGCCCTTGTTGTTTTGGAATTTTGATATTTCATTTTTGCCTTCACTCAAAGGCAGGATTTTCTCCACATCTCTAAAAAAGTCTCTCAGAACGATGCCTAAAAGGCAGACATTGTGTTTGTATTAAGACAGAAATGAGAATTGAAATAATAACTTTCAGGAGTTGCATAATAGAGATATCAAAGCAGTTTTTTGTGACATGAATGAATGCCAAAGAAGAACACTCCAAGAGAATTATAAACATAGAAGTTATTATGTAGGAGTTCCAAGGAAAAAATAGATCTTTTCCCATGCAGTATTCATATTTACTAATCATCAATATTCAAATACCCAATGATCATATACCATCAGTTCAATATTCATGCTTTATTCATGACACCTAAAGTAGGTATCAGCTTTAGGAGGGTGGATAGGAGCTGGGGAAACACACAGCAGAATTCTTGCCTAGCATGCCTAAGGTGCTAGTTTCAGTCATTAATACTGTAGCAAACTAATGAATGGATAAAGAAAGAAATATGTAAATGAGATTCCATATATGAAATGCAGAAAGTTCTGAACAATTAAATATTCTAAGTTCTAGGAAAGTTGTTTGGAAACCTAGGTCATCCTACTCAAACATGTCAGCATTAGAAATTCTAAGACGATAGAAGGGATTAGAATGAAAGAAAAAATTTAAGGAGGGAGATGCCATCAAAACCACAGCAATGTCAGTAATGTTCTTATATACTCAAATACAAAGGTATAAACACACACAGCCATTGGAGAGGAGGAGAAAGAGGCAAAGGAAGAAAAAGTGTTGTAGATTTCTTCCATGTATAATACAATGTTCATATTTTCCTTTGAAGAAAACATCTTATGTATAATAACATACTTAACAGGATGAAATAATTTTTATTATGACTGTTGGATAAAATTTACTGGACTCTGATGTGTCTTCCCTTATTTCTCTGGACTGATGTCCAGTGTTTCTAATCCAGTGGCTTAGGAAAGCCTCTATTAACAACAAAGACGGACACATGTGCATTTCTTTTAAGTGAAATCATATCAAGATTCCTATCAAATGTGATGTGAACTGATGCTTCACAAAGGATGATGATGAAGACATTATATCAGAGAGGAGGAGGAGATATTGCTTTCAAGAGAACTCATGAAAGCATTTAAATAACATTCATCCTGGTGCAGTAAGTATTCACTTTGAAGATCCACTTTGCTCTAAGCATTTTTGAATGGCAGGTAACATTTACAAAGGGAAAGGCAAACAACAAAAGCTGGACTCAAAAAGATTTCTATTCCCAAGTTCAAGAAAAGCAAAGAGATGGATGAAGCTGTGGGGGGCAGAGGTAACAGATGGGAGTTTAATTCCTGAGGAAAAATAACAATGAAAACGATAAAAAAGAATGGCGGATCTGAGTGCCCACTAGCTATATAAAAAACTTTGTGCAAGTTATGAAATCCTTTTGTGCTTCCTAACTAAGACTGAGTGGGCAGAATCTAATAGAAGATAAAGAAAAGAATTTTCTTCTGAGTAAGTACAAGGGTTGAAGCTTTTTTTCCATGAACAGTGTGAAGTTATCAAGTTATCTCGTATTCATGTGCCCGGTGGGTGGTAAATGAATAGAGTTCTATGTGTGACTTGGGGTTCAAACTGAAGGAAGACTGCATCCCAGAGAGCAGAAGAACCAATATACAAATGCTAATTAGGATCTGAGCAAAGATGGTTGCATACCTGGACTGATCACTCAGTATTTCCAAAATCAACCATCAACATTCAGACAAGAAATAGAGTTTATCAGTAGGAAAGCTGTTCTAACAAAGACTGGAACAATTTGTGAATAGTCAAAGAAAAATAAGCAAAGAGCAGTAACTAAATGAAGAATTAAGAATGTAAACAAAAAGTTATAAAAATGAATCAAGAATATTCAGAAATTTAATGAATTATTAACCATTAAAAGAAGACATAAACTTTTTGTTGTGATTTAATTGAGGGTGAGGGTGTCTCTGACTCTTTAGTCTCCTCGTGAGACATTTTCCCTCCGGCTTGTCCAGCCTTGATATGAAGGTTTATGTCTAATGTTTTTGCTGTTATGCTCCACTCTGTTGACATCACTAGGATGCCTGCTTTTTTCTTGAAGGGGAATAGAGGGACAGTGGATCTGGGGGAGAGGGGAATGGGGGCCGTGAGTGGGAAGAGGGAAGACTGCGGTCTGGATGTATTGTATGGGAAGAGAATAAATTTAATTAATTAATTAATTAAAAACAAGAATAAGGGGCAATTATGGGGCTCATTTTTCTGAAGGCATGGGAGTCCAATACAGCGATGCCAGTGTCTACTTTGTCATAGCTTAATTGAAAATACTACTTGACAAGAAAGGACAGGAGGTTGTTAGAGGGCAGGAACAAATAAAAGATCAAGGAGTCAAACTTCTCATCATGACAGAGCCACTTCTTTAATTACTAAGTCCTGAGATCACAGACTGAGGATTTACAGGACAGTGACCTGCATACCTTTTAAAGATATCACCTCTCCAAACACTCATAATAATTATCAAATTAATTAGTGTTGGAGGAATTATTCTAACCAACCAAGAAAATATTCCAGTCCAACTTTTGGCATACAATTTGTAGTAGATGCATATAGTTTTCATAATAGAATCAAGTTAAAACAATTCTTGAATTGTTAAGTAAGAAGCCGTCTGTAATAAAAAATCTGCAAAAATCCTAACTAAAGAATTTATGAATATTATGAAACTTTCATAAAGTACAACTCTAATCAACAGTGAAATTTAATGAAGTAGAGCTGCATGAATCAGAATCTGAAATTATGGAACAATATGAAGTTAAAGCCAGTAGTTTGTAGAATGGTAACTATCAGAGTGTAGAATTGCTTATGAAAATTTTAAGGAATCATGCCAGGCAGTGTTGTTGATTGTAATTTTGTATCAAAGATTAAAGCATGGAGAAAAAAGAACTATAATAAAGAAGGATAGTTATGATTCTTTGGAGTAAGCTTGAGATATGTTTAGGAAATGACTCAAAGGGCCTTAACTATATTTATAAGGTTTTACTTTCTCAGAAATGCAATAATACCATACACAAAACAAATATAGCATCTAAGGGCTATTATTCTGAACAAATGACACATCACTGTTAGTGATCTTAGTATTTGAATTTTCTGCAATTTGAAATAATTTGTGATTAAGACAATCAGCAAATGAATAAATAGATATTAAGGAATGGAATAAAGGGCACACTGGGTCTTTAGCATAAAGCCTCCTTGCGTTTTTGGAGAGGTTAATAACTTCTTGCCTTTTACCTTCTCCCTTAGCTAGTTGGACCACAACTTCATCACAGTCCTCTGTTCCACACATATCTGACTTTCCTTCTTCCCAAGTCTGAGCAAGTGATTGCATGTCAGACATTCCCTATAAAACTCTGAGAAATGGCTAAGCAGCAGAGTGAGTGAGAGCTGGAGTGATGCTGTCTGGCTTAGGGGGCCATTGTCCATTTCCTGTGGAAGTTTCTGCATCTGTATTTTCCTCTTGGAGTCTTTGGAGTTTTATGTTTTTTGCCTGTCACAACATTGAATAAGGTGTTTCATTATCTCATTTATTATCTAAGTCTAGATTTGTTTTCATTTTGACTTTGATTTTTAGCAATTGACCATAAAACATGGCCCATATGCTTGAGTCTCCTTTCATTTTTTTTTTGGTTTTTCGAGACAGGGTTTCTCTGTGTAGCTTTGCACCTTTCCTGGAACTCACTTGGTAGCCCAGGCTGGCCTCGAACTCACAGAGATCCGCCTGGCTCTGCCACCCGAGTGCTGGGATTAAAAGCGTGCGCCACCACCGCCCGGCCTTTCATTTACTTTTTAAACTCATCATAGGTCAATTTTGTATAAGAAAATTTCTATCATTATTTTAAAATAATTTTTATAGTTTTTAAATATAAAGTTTTTAAAATAATTTTTATCATTCTGCCTGCAAGCATGCAAAAGTTAGTGAAAATTTTGAGTATATTCGGAGTTATTTATGGGGAATATATCTTAGAATATATGTATATATACAATATATGTATAATTTGAATACATATATTAATTAATATAATATATTAAATATATAAACTATGTCAACATGGTATTATTAAAATATAATATGTAATTAGAATATATTATATTTAATATAATATATAAATTATATACATTTTCCCCCCTATGGACTGTCTTTGATGAATAATGTCATTGGAGTAAACAGCGCACAGACTTTGGAGTAAACATTTTTCCTCAGCATGAGGACCTGAGTTATGGCCTCTATCGTCTATCACTCATGTAGGAGCAAAATGTGAGTGTGTGCATCTTTGTTTAAGCAGTCATGTTGGTGAGACTTTATAGACATAATTTCTGATATTGCTAGGGGACACGATCCCATAGCAAATCTCTTATCCTCTGGCTCTTGCAGTCTTTTTCCACTCACTCTCTTACGATGATCCTTCAGCCTTAGGTATGGGAGTAGTATTGGAGATATATCCTTTGGGACTGGACTTCACCTTTATGCATTCTGACTGGTTGTGGTTTTTTTACCACACACAACACCAACAATCAATAAAAAAAATATTCCATGAATTTTGAAGAGAACAAGGAGTGTTTGGGTAAAGGAAAAAGAAGGAAGGATTTAAATAATTGTATTAAAATTTCAAAAACCAAACGAAATAATTTAAATTTTTATATGTTCAAATGACACTAATATTTTTAAATATGAGGAATTTTTTCCTGTTTTGTTCAGTAGACTTTTAAGGAAACAAAGTTTTGTAACAACCTGCAAACTGATTCTTATGACAACTGAGATCACTGAGGTTGGGTATCATGACCCTGACTGGAAATGTGTTGGAACTGCCTGTTCAGCGGCCCCTTTCTTCCTTATAATTCATGGTTTGAAGTGTCTGATTTGGACTGTGCTTCAGAGTACTGGAAGTTAAGAACAGCTGGAAGTAAATGTCTGGGATTCTTCAGTGTCCCATCTATAAGCCAAACTAGTGCAATGCCTGTTCTTCAGGCCCAGCTGTTACACAGCTGCACAGCTACCCTGCTCTGCTCTTCTTGCTGCTGGAAAGGCCTGGGTGTATCAGCATTTATTAATTACATAATCAATAAACTCTGTAAATGGTGGGCATAATTATCCCAGAAGGTCACTGAAATCAAAGGACAGTGAGATCCCAGGGCAATGGGGTCTAGACTCGGATCTATTAATCTGAAACGACTTGACAAGATAATATTTTTTTTGTCTCTGCCTTGAATTTCAAGTTAACATCCAACTGAAAAGATTGTGTGGAAAAATGAATCTAAAATAAAGGGATTTACATCTTTCTCTTTGGAGCTGTTCCTTCGCTGATGTTGGAACTGATGAATAGGATGTATGGACCTAAGGGAAAAAGCAATAATCTTAGTCTAAATTCTCACAGTGGAACCTTAGTACCATGTGAATCAATGTCTTCTGGTTTTAAGCACTAAATAGTCAATCAAGTATTTTAGAAACTGTATAAATTAGAAGACACAGAGAAGGGTAAAAACCAAGTTTATAGCATATTCCTAGTTATGAAAAGGGGACTCTGTGCACTTACTTGTGTGCTCTATCTGAATTTCTGTTTATGAAAAAAATATAGTTTCCAAAGAACTGGATTGATCCTTGGGTATTGACAGATACAAGGTAATATATGATAATGTTAGGTATATGTACTTTCAAGTGTGCTTTTAGTAATTCTGAGAGTGCACAGAGAATTTTACTTATTTGGGAAGCAATTTTACTCTTTCCTTTTCCAATATTGTTTGGATTAAATTTTCCTTTGAACAATTTTCACACAATTAAATGGATAAACTTAAGCACACCATTTTGACTTTTGTGAAATCAATTACAACCTCAGCATGGGGGTAAATCACCAATATAGACACATTTTCAGCATACATTGCATGTGTGATCTGTAAGGATCTGAAATGTCACTAGGGAATGCAGAGTATGATTGCCAGCTTTTGCAATTGATACCTGGTAAAAAAAATTGAAATCTTTTTCCTCCAATGGAGTGTTACGAGATAAATCTGCCAAAGTCCAGGGCAGGAGTCATGTCCAGTAGTAGTTGGGTCCAGCAAAAAGCCAACTCACCTTTCTGGTTTTTGTTTGTTTGTTTCTGTGTGTGTATAAGGATTGGTTTTGTTTTGGTATTTTCTCTTACTGATTTTCTTTATTCTTTGTTTTTATGATTTTTTCCTGTTTTCTTTCCTTCCTTTTCTTTTCTTTCCTTTTTTTTTCATGAGAGAGAAAGAACATAAAATTGAGTGGGTAGGGAGGTGGAAGAACTAGGAAGAATTGGAGTAATAGAGAATATCATCAAATGTATAAAAACTTTTAAAGGAAGTTTAAAAAGGTTAATTTTAAAAGTAAAATACCCTAAGAAAGAAAAAGAAGTGGAATATAGCTATAACAGCAATCGAAACATTTGAACACAGTTTTAAAGTTGGTGATGAGCAGATACTGGAATAGTTTGTCAAGACCCTACAAAAAATAAATATGAACTCTAAAGGGAATTTTGGTGAGTCTTGGTAAGATTTTTTTTTTTTTTTTTTTTTTTTTTTTTTTTTTTTTTTTTTTTTTTTTTTTTTTTTTTTTTTTTTAGATTGGGCTAGGTTATAAAGCATTAAAGAACATGGCTGGACTGTGTCCCAAGTTCTTGTGGAAAGCAGAGTTTGCAAAAAAATAAAATTGATTGTATATCTGAGAAAAAGATGTAGTTGGAATGTGTAAGCATGTGTTTGGGTCTCTCCATTCTAAGCTTAACACAACATAAAAGAAGAGAACTAAGTTTTTCAGGAATATTTCAGCAATCTCTAAATCTGTTACTGGCACTTTATTCTCTGGTCTTCATTTTTGGTTTTGGTTTTATTTGTCTTGATTATTATCATTGCCAGACAACTACAAAACAAAACATACAAACAAAAACAGAAAATTCTCACTGACAAAATACCTGAAAATAACCAATGTGCTTGGAGATGAAGGAATTTACCAAATATAACAAGTAATGATGATCATCTTGACAAGGATACTAAAGAGAAAAAAAATCAAAGTTGAGCAGTTCACTGTAGTGGACATTCATGGCTACTGAATGTCTAGTCTGTTGTGGAACTAGCGTCAAGGAGATAAGTGTTAAAATCTGGTAATATTTTGCCTACTTCCTAAAATCCAGGAGAAATTCTTACATGAATAAGCGGTCCCTGGATTATTGGAAGCTTTTGCTTATTTTCCAATATTCTGTAAAATGTCCATTTTAACCTACTTTTGCAAGGTTATTGATTTTTTATGACTGCATAGGGGCTCTCAGTAACTCATTCCCTCAATTTTGTTCATTTCCTCTCCAACACTTGTTAATTTTCTGAACATAGCTCTTTCGTTTTTCTAAATGAGTTTTCCTAAGTATCTTATACTATACTATATTCCATATTTCTGATGCTTTACTAAATTGTAATTTTATTTCAGCCAAATATAAGATAATATTACACATTATATTAGATTTTGTATATTTGTTTTAGACCTTACAATCACGCTAAATTTACTTACTAATTCTAAAAATATTTTTCTGGCGATAGGTTTTCATTGGTCAATTTTTAGATATGAGATGCCTATTCTTTATTATTTGTCTGGACTTTTTGAATAAATCCAGGTTATTTATATTTATATTATTTATATTATATTGTTGGATGTTAACTTTCATCATCTTAAATATTGTTGTTCTTCAATCTAGAAATACGTTACTTCCAGCCAGTTCGATATCTTTAAGTCTTTTTCTTTCTTTATATATATATATATGCATATAAATATATATATGTAAATAAAATGTAGTTTAGAACACACAAAGAAGCATTTTGATTAGTACAGTGTAGCCATTCTAAAAACCCTACTGATAATATCCTTTAGATTCTGAGGTCTGTCAACCTTGACTGCTTAGAATAAAATCTTCTAGTGTTAGCTCTGGAATTGGTTGCATCTGCTTCCCAATGTTTCTTCCCCCAGTGACAGGCAGGTCAGCATCATGACTGGACAGATCAATATTCAATCAAAAGCTCGAGAATTTTCGAAGGCTGTGTATCTCTCTTTCTCTCCCTTGTCTTAACACCCCCCCCCCCATTTTTTTGATCTTTGCCTTTTCCACTTAGCTAGTTTTTAAAGTCTTTCTTTAGGTTCTTGCTCAGGATTTTGACAGAGAAAATAAAGTATAAATACTAATCTGAGGGAATGAGATGATTTTTTGCTCCTTGCTGTCCTAATCACTCACCTCTTAATTCTCAATGTCTGAAAGCTATTCTTCATATACTTAACTCAGTTTAAATATTTCAGTGGATATTTGGCATTTATTAGTATGGCCCAATAGAATAAGCTACTTAATTGTGGTTTTAACTATCTTTTCTAAATGATGTGACATCAATTTACTTTATAGTCCCATTTTAAAACTTTCATATATTAAAAAGATTAACAGCAATATTTACAAAGAAAGCCCATGATTCATTTTCATTATATCTATATCTTATGTGCAAGAAGTTCGTGCTGTCTCTTTATAAGATCTACATACAGGAAAATAGAGCAGAAAGAAGGAAATACTAAATTTCTTCTTCTTTCTTTCTTTTTTTTTTTTTTTGACTTTTTTGAGACAGTAATTCTCTGTGTAGCTTTGGTGCCTATACTGTATCTCACTAGGTACACCAGGCTGGCCTCAAACTCACAGAGATTTGCCTGTGGTGATATTTTATTTGTATGTTAATAAATAAAGTTACCTGGAGATTAAAGGAAATAGCAAACCATTAACACAAAAGTCAAGTAGTGGTAGCACACGCCCTTAATCTGATCACTTGGCAGGCAGAGTCTCTGTGTATTCAAGGTCATACTAGGGAACAGAACCAAGCTTGGTGACACATGCCTTTAATCCCAGTACCAACCATAAGGACCTGGAGATCTGTATAGACAGGCAGTGGCAAGGGCTAAGAGCCATTGAGAAGGCAGAACAGCAAGGCAATAAAGGTGTAGTTAGATAGGAAGTAGCCCCCTTTTGGAAGCTATGGCGTGGTGAGTTAAGGTTAGTTGGTGGCTCCCACTATTTCCCTGATCTCTAAGGCTTTCACCCCTATATTTGGCTCCGTGTTTTTATTAATAATCCTGCTTAGAAATTTGGCTACATTTGCCTGGTTCTGCCTCCCGAGTACTGGAATTAAAGGCATGTGCCACCGCTGCCAGGCAATACTAAATTTCTTAAGAACCACGGCAATAGTGCTAAAGAGTTCAAGAACTAAATACAGAAGCCTGCCTGGATATTGAGGATAAGAGCAAAGAGAAAAGAAGGAGTAAATGTATTCCCACAGAAATTTTAAAGATTTCGTAAGAGGATTAATAGGCATGTGGTGAACACCGGTACTTTAAATGTTATATAAATCCGATAACTAAAACTACTGAAGCATATCCTATTATAAAAAGTTTCAAGGGGCTAGAGAGCTGGATTATTTGGCAAATTATTTGCCATGCAAGCATGAGGAACTCATGGAAAACTCAGCACTCAAGGAAAACCCTGGAATGATAGATTATGTCTATTATTGTTGTTTTGAGAAAGAGGAGATAGGATGATTCCTGGAGTGCCTGAGCAGCTGACTTTGCTGAACCAGTGAGCTTTAGGTTCAAAGTAGGACTCTGTATCAAAATGTAAGGTGTTTTTTTTTGGGGGGGGTTGCAAGGGCAGAAGGCAGATATAAGGGGACAGGGAGAAAAGTAGTAACAGAATGCATGATGTGAAATCCAAAAAGAATCAATAAAAGTAAAAAGAGGAAAAAAGAAAAAAAAAAAACAACAAAATGCAGTATGACAGAAAAAGACCCTCAATGTCCTCTGTATCCATGCTTATGTATGCACAAATATATACATAAGCATATATCAGAGAGAGAGAGAGAGAGAGAGAGAGAGAGAGAGAGAGAGAGAGAGAGAGAGACACAAATATCAAGATGACATACAGCTAAAATAATTCCCATGAATAAATGGAAAAAATACATGGCATTTTTGTGGTTTCTCCCAGTCACCCTCAACCCCAATGTGAATATCTATCTGCCATCATAAGTTGGAGACTGGTGTCTTTATAAATATTTAAACAATATTTCTTTCCTAAGGCAGAATGAACAGTTTCTGTAACATTAAGGGGATTTCTGATTTAATAATTTCATTGGAAAATGAAAGAGCACATTTTAGATGAGAAGCCAGTTCATACCTTAATGCAATATCTGCTGTTGCTCTGTGGAGTCCATGGACATTTTCACTGTTGACTTGTACTATTGCTGAGGTATTTGTATATATTTCTTTTGTCCTTCAGTCTATAATAAATTGCAACTCCAGATTTTCACCGTGCTTTAATTACTTACTGGAAATGAGTCAAAACTATGGGTAACTGATTTTGTAATTTGGAGAAAACACAGTATTTTGGAAAGCTATTTTGTACAATCTGATAATTTTAGGCTCTTAAATATGTAAACATCTAAATCATGTTCATATGAAGTGTGCTTGCTAACCAGCATGTGACTTCAAGGTCACAGAGTTCCTCTTCTATTAGACGTAGTTACAAAACCTTCAGATCTTTTGGCTTCCCAGCTCCCAGAAGTTTACAGAGGTTTTAGTGAAATAATTTTGGCCACTCATTTCTTTTTCAAATTTTTCTGATGAACATCTTTTCTACAGAAGAATCAGAGATAAGGAACAGCTAAGAAACTTGAAGACAATGGAGATGACACAATTATCCCAGGATCATCTTCTGACCTAGCAGGAAATTTTCTAGAAATCTGTGTTGAGTGAATAACAAGAGATTTGAAGAATCTTTTTTCTGATTAAGCACAACTTCCATTCAAGGCAGATATTTTGCTGAGGGTGTGCTCAGAACAGAAGGGCCTTTTCTGAGGGTTAAAATCTAACTTCCTAATCATTTCCAGTGTGCATGTAGAATTGACAAGATGGGAGGTAACTTAATTAGCTACAACTGAACTATTTTGATTCTCCGAATCACATGAGGTATGACCTTTTAGTTTACAGCTTTCCACTGGCCTTTTCAACTGCTGAAGCTTACATATAATGTGATCTTTAGCAGCTTCAAAGGCAGGTACTCTCAGAGGAATGATAATAGGAGTAGCAAGTACTTCATCATTCATGGTAAGAACCCTGTTACAAATCACACAGTAATGACCTGGTATGAGAATCTAAATGACCAAAACTGGCATACCTTATAACATATGCAAATCACGGATAAGCTCTAAAATGTGATAAATAGCTGTCTTTGAAACAATGATAATTATTTTCTATCCCTGAAGAAAAAGCACCTAATTGTTGAATGGTGGATGTACAATGCACTTTGACCCTGAGCTGCCTTACTTTAAATTCTATGTTTCAGAATCCTTGTGTGTGTTTCAACCACAAATTCCAGATGAGGATGAATGAAAATAAACAAAACTGAGTACTTCATGTATTTTAATGTATTTCTTCTAAATTTGTCTATAATATCATTGATACTTTTCAACTAATGTCTGTACTTTAGGTATTATTTAGATTATTGAACTCATTTGGGTTGATAAAATTTCAACTTAATATTTTCTAAGTATAGTAGAAAGAGCCTATATATCCCTACTTTAACATTTAGAAAAACAGTTAATATTAAATATATAGTAATTCTACTTTACATTACAAGAAAAATATGAAAAAAATCAAATCATAAAATCATATCATAAAATAAAAGGTGTCTGGGCATGCAGAGATGACGGACCACACTAGTGGAAACCCACGAACTGTGGAGCCCCCATGGGACTGGACTAGGCACTCTGGATATGGAAGACGGTTGTTTGGCTTGAACTGTTTGGGGGGCACCCAGGCAGGGGGATCAGGATCAGTACCTGGTCTATGGGCAGGCTTCTGGAATCCGGTGCCTGTGGTGTGACACCTTGCACAGCTTTGGTCCAGTGGGAAGGGGCTTGGACCTGCCTAGGCTCAGTGTGCTGGGCTCTGCTGACTCCCCATGGAAGACCTCGATTTGGGGGATGTGGGGTGGCTTGGGAAAGAGGGCTGGGGAGTAGAAGGAGAGAGGAGGGGGGTCTGTGGATAACATGAAGAGTGAGTAGAAAGTTTCTTAATAAAGAAAAATGAAAAAAAAAAGGTGTCTGGGGAATTTAACCTTAAAGTGTGAAGAATGTAAAAAACACGGGCCTAGGAAGTTTGATGACTTGGCTGTGTTTGCCATGGTTTCATGGGATGACTAAATTTGACATCCATAGTCTATGTAAACAAGTTGGAGGTGGGACTAAACAGATCTCTCAGACAGAGGTTAAGAGCACCTGTTGCTCATGTAGGACTATGTTCAGCTACCAGCACCTGGTGGTTAACAATCATCTGTAACTCCAATTCTACCAGTCCAATCCTGCCTTTTGACTTTGGGGGCCACACAAAATATACACACAGTGCTTATACATATATGTAGGCAAAATGCCTGTACAAATAAAATAGAATAAAGAAATTGCAATAAGTAAATTGAGCACAATGATGTGTGCTTAAAATGCTAACATTTTGGGGAGGCATTGATAGAAGGATTTCCAGAGCTTACTAGCCAATCAGCCAGCCTGATTAGAGAGTTATAGGCATAACAGAGAAACCACTGTAACAAAAAATAGATGAGAGCATCTATGGGATGATACCAAAGATTGACCTCTAGTCTTCAGTGGATATTTATTTTCGTGTACCTGCATACAAATGTATTACACGTTCATGCACACAAAACAATGGAAATTGTAAAATAAATGCAAAACTTAACATTCAAGTTTCTTGATATCTATAAGAAATGAATTACTATACTTTAAAAATAAAGTAGTAACAATACAAAACGGATCTGTATGGTCTATGCTACCCAGCTACTTGGGCATTTGGACTGAAATTAATTTACAGTAAAATGAAACTGTTTTCAACTGAAATGTGTATTAAAACTGGACTCATCTTACCTAATTGGGTTTCAGAATTGCCTGAGTCATTAAAGTACATATTTTGAATCCTTAGAAACCCAAAATATACTTATTTACGCAATGCAATACCTTTGCTTGTTTTTTTTTTTTTTTTTTTTTTTGGTTTTTTGAGACAGGGTTTCCTGTGTAGCTTTGCGCCTCTCCTGGAACTCACTTGGTAGCCCAGGCTGGCCTCGAACTCACAGAGATCTGCCTGGCTCTGCCTCACGAGTGCTGGGATTAAAGGCGTGAGCCACCACCGCCCGGCTATTTTGCTTGTATTTTGCCAAAGAAAATTAAAAAAAAAAAAAAAGTCAGCCTTCGAATTTTTTATTTATTTAACTGAAATCACTATAGTACTGTTTTGTAAAATGTTTAAATTTCAAGAAGCCTTTCTAAAAATTCTATAAATCAGCATCTTTCTTACAGTTTATTTGTCTAGTACATTTACACCAATGACATGTGAACTTGAACTTAAAAAGTTTCCATTTGGTGGGAAAATTCAACTAAAAATTATAAATCCAGTTCCTTTTATAATTGATTAAAAATTTCTGCAGTATTGAAAATATCTCTGTTGGTGAAAAGGGGGATGCAGGGATTCCTACTCAATCTTCCAACATAATGGGTTTACCATTAACGTTGCTCATAGTTATTGAAGGCAATCAACTACCATACACATGTCACATTCAAAATTAATACAATGCAGAAAAAAACAGGAATCTTTCCAAACAGGAATGGTTGCCACTCCCTGCCAGCACTCTTATCCTGGTTACATTGACGATATGTATTCTGAACACTTGCCTATTTACAAATAATCTTGGCTGAGAATGTAGATTACTGTGGTAAAGAGCCTGCTTAACACATGAAAGATCCTGAGCTTAATTCCCAATGTAAATGGATTTTGTGTGTATGTTTTTGTAGCCAGGCTGCTTGCTCTAATCCCAAAGGCAAAATTACATTAAGGTGGAAAATTCAACTGTATAAAATAGAACAGGTAAGAGATGTTAAGGAGTTTTGGCAACTTGGAGACGATTAGAAGCTTCAAGGATTCTGCAGACTTCCTGAGTAATTATACTGAATACTTTGTACACAATTACACAGGGAGCAGTTGTGTGCACACACCTACTCACTCCTGGTGATTCCAGTAAAAGAACTCCAGAGATTCTGGTAATGTTTAACTCTACCAGGTGATCTAGGCCAAGCCACTTCACCTTTTTTAGTCTCTTCATATGTGTCCGCATTGTTCTTATTGCAAGCTGGTTTTATAACCACCAAAATGGAGGAGGAGTGGCTCTGGGGGAGAGGTCATAGCGGGAGAGACTGGGAGGAGAGGAGTGAGGGGAAATGGCGATGGGTATGTAATATATGAGAAAAGAATGAAAAACAACAAAAAAAAATGGTTGGACAACCATGGCTAATTCCAGATATATGACAAAAGTAAGTTCATGACCTTAATGAATTGCCTCTTTAATTTTCTTTTAAATTCTTGTCTTAAAAAATACTTGAGGCAGGATCCCAAGTAGTTCAAACTTGTGTCTAACTTCTTGCCAATTATAAGTAGAGAATGACCTTCAATGTCTAATCTGCCATCCTCTACCTCCTTAATGCATAGATGATAGCCATTCACCACTATACCCCTTTATACCATGCTGAGCATGAAACGTGGGGACTCTGTACAATGAGCAGTATTCCACCAAGTGAATGACATCCTGATTCTATAAAATAGCCTGTTATTATACCTAATAAGCCTAAATATATGTATGAGAGGATAGCATAATCTCAACTGTAAAATGATTTTTTTTCTGATTTGTTATGGTTCACAAATTTTCTACAGAAAGCACCAAAGAAGAATACTGAGTCCACTTCAGAAGCAGACAGAGGCTGGAAAATAGATTTTATCCCTCTATTTCCAAGTCAATAAGAACATGGCTATTGTTCTTTTGAAACGCTGGTATATTTTTTCCCCAATCTGGATTTACTTATAGGCAAACCCTTTTTCAAAGCTAATAACAAGGTCACGTGTCACTGAAATCAATTGTGTGGAATTATCTTTTCTACTTCAAGAGCAGTTAGTCAGGCTTTTGTCTTCAAGCAAAAAGTCTACTTTTTGAAATGACAGCAGGGTTTGCGACTATGGTGCCCACATTAAACCACTATAGTTCTTTTGAAATGACCTCTGTCCTTCAGCAACAGAGCCAAGAGTAAGATATCACACCTAAGCTCCACAGTGAAACACACTTTTTATTCTGTTTTCAAATATAGAGAGAGTCAGTTGTTTGTTCTTCTAAAATTTTTCAAATCTATTTTGAATAGTCTGTAGCCCCTTTTAAGTAGTCCTGAATCTAACAACAGATAGGCTTCCTGGTTGTTTTGTTTCATTTTGTTTTCTCCATTGAACCATATTGTACACCACTGGAGTTCCCAGAGTTAAAGCAGGAAATTTTGAGTTAAAAGGAAAATTATTACATAATTATTCTATTACCCATTTCATTGCCTTTAATATTACAGGTCAAAGTTTGAGATATAAAAGAATATTTATGTGTCTTGGTTTATAAGTGAATTGTAATTCTTTGCATGAAATCTCAAGAAAGTACTTAGCTTATACTTCATAAACATATTTCACAGAGTAATCATAATGATTCCCTTGAGAGCTTGTATAGTACAATATCCATCCTCCAAACCCCAGACTTCTGCCTGTACTGAAAAATGCACATGACATTTCCAAGGATGCTGTTCTACACCTTCATTAATGACAGATTCGCTAATGAAGACAAATGTGGTAAAGAGAAAGTAGAAACCCTTTTAGATGTCTTCTTTTCTTTTCATCAAATCCTGCCACATGTGGTGATATATTGATAAAGAAAGCAAATGCCACACACATATCCTCACAGACATCCATACAAGTGTCAGTATTACTCTCATTGCTATGTCTGTAGCAATAAAATCAATGACATTAAGCATGGAAAATATTAATAGCACTCACAATCCTATCATAGTAATTTCACTTTATAGCCTTGAAAATTAGCTTTTGATTAAACCTGATGAACATCAATATAACTATATGTTTGAAGGAATAACACATAGCTAGTCAAGGATATTGGATCAGGAGAGAAACATAGAGAAAGGAGCTGACTGAAACAACTTTCGTGTAAATAATGCTCTGGGTAGCATATTAGGTGGCTCTTATGTCTGCAAAGAGTAAAGTGAAACTGATAATGAATTACCTGTAGATTTTAATGTGGTGATATATTGTGTACTCTAATAAATTTTGCCTGAAGATCAGAGGACAGAATGAACCACTAGATTAGACATAGAGGTCAGGCAGTGGTGGCACACTCCTTTCATTCCAGCACTTGAGATTTCATGCCTTTGTTTGGGAAGCACCTGTGTATTTAATCCCAGGAAGTAATATGGCAGGGCAAAGAGATGTATATAAGGTGTGAGGAGACAGGAACTAAAAGCTCTTTGGGGCTGGGGTCTTTCAGGTAAGGAATTAGAGGCTTTCAGTTTGATGATTCGTGGGAAACAGGATCAGCTGAGGAGTTGGCGAGGTGAAGGTGGCTGTGGCTTTCTCTGCTTCTCTGATCTTTCCGCTTTCACCCCAGTATCTAGCTCTGGGTTTTTTATTATAAGACCTTTAGAAATTTGTGTTACAATTTGATGATCCATGAATAATATGAAATACTTTCATTACTCTAGGTACTACAGGTATAGCAGAAATAAAGAGAGAGAGATGTGTTGGAGACCATGAATATATCTGTCTGTCTCTCTCTCCCTCTCTCTCACACATACACACACAAATCTAATTAAAAAAAAATACTATTCCGAGCTATGTAATATATTTTATCACCTTAAAACTCTTAGTTGAAGCAAAATAATAATGTCCTGAAATAACAACACCAATAATTACTATATCTATGATGGTCATGACATCAGTCTTATTTAATAGAAAAATAGAACATATAATACCTGTTCTAGGAACTATTCCAGCAATTTACATATTATAATTCATTTGATAGTAATGAAAGCCATGTATTAGGGATTAACAACCTTTAGGAAAAACTAACATGAAATATAAATGTTATCGTTATGAGTGTTCACCATGTTCTAGGCTCTGTTAGGCCTTTTAAAACTGCGTTGTTTCTTCAATCCCCACAGCAGTCCTGCTTAGTAGCTAATTCATTTTCCATTTAATGAATGCAGAAAGTGCTGATCTCAAGGCACAAATAAATTAAGTAGTATGTTGCAAATTCTAGACATAACAAAGAGCATATTATGGCTCGAGTATGAAATGCCCCTCAAACCTCGCATGTTTGAACACGGGTTCTAAATCAGCAGTACCAATTAGATTGAAATTCCCTGAAACCATGAACCAAAAATAAATATATCCTCTCCTTTGTTGCTTCTTTTATGTGTTTTGACATGGAGTGGGAAAAAAAAAAGTTGTAACTAACACAGAAATATCTTCACAAATCTATTTGATTCCATAGATTTATTAACCATTATAAATATGGTTTCATAAATAATCTTTCTTTAGAGTAATTATAGTGATTCAAAGCTGGCCAGATTAAAAATAATTTGGTGATAAAATAATTGTAATTATATTTTTCAAAATTAAAATTGTGTGTGAATGGGTGTTTTGCCTGTCCCAAGTGTGTACCTAGTGTCCACGAAGAGCAGGGGAAGGAATCTGAGTCCCTGGAACTGGAACTAAAAAATGATGTGAGTAGCCATGTGGGTGCTGGGGATCAAATCCAGGTCTTCTGGAAGAACAGCTAGTGATCTTAATGGTTGAGACATCTCCCTAACTCAATATTTTAGAACCATTAATCACAATTCAAGCCTGTCCTCATGTCCAGGAACCTATTTCCTTTTTTAAAATATGTTGTACATATGGTCCATAGCTCTCAGTTGATTGTACAACCCACATGATAGCATGAATCATGTGAAACTGCTCATTCATAACCATTTCAGACTCATAAAACAACAATTTCATGATTTAGCCCAACACGTGGTTACTATCAGAGACTTTTTGAACAATAGTTTTTTTAACCCACTAGAATATTAGTAGATGACTGATTGACAGTGAGTAAGCTTCTTAGCGGCTAATGTATTAGTAATACACTCTTTTATTATGTTAGAATTTAGATCCTCTTGGCAGTGTTATGATTCATGAGTTTCGAGCCAAACCCTGCCTGTTCATTTACCATCACTTATATGAATATTTCAAAATTCCTAATTGCCACAGGGCTTTTGCCTGTGTGTTGCCAGATTCTGTGCATTCAGTATTCTTGTTTTAACTCAGATATAGGAAGGGAGTCCCATGTGTAAACAAGCAGGCAAAATAGCTCAGCTACCTGGTGCTGTATCACCCAACAGTTTCTGCTGTGCCCTCCATGAGGAAGCTCTCATGTGCAGGCATGCGCTCTGTTGTTCTGTTTATACAGATGTCCCCAGTCTATCCGTCTTCCCTGCTGTGCTCAGCTGCATGACACTCAAATTGAAATTTTGCAAGCTGCTTCAAAAAGGGAGCCTCTTCTTAGCTTTTTCCAGTAGAGGCACTGGCTACAACTGTAAGATGTAAGCATGGAAAAAAGAGGTGGATCTTCTCGGTATTACTGTTGAGGCTGAATCATTCTTCTTAAAAAGTACTGCTCACCAAGGAGCTGCAATTGTTAATAGGAGAAGTTGGGTCCACTTTGAAGTTTCTTCTACCAGAACTATTACTATAAAAATAATTCAGAGGAACCAACAGTGACAGTGTCTTTCTCCTTCAGTAAATCAGGAATCTGGAAGTCTTCCCTCCATATCTACATGTCTCAGTGTTTCAAAGGAAGGTGTCCTTGCTATTCTCTGTGCTCTTTGGGGCATTCTCATTTGTTTTCAATATTCACTAAGCCAGTTTGTTGTTTGAGTATTCAATGTGCTGAAATAACGTGCTTTATATATTGCACGTGTGATGCATTTTCAGTGTTTGGACATAAGTGGATAACAAGCTGGTTTCAGTGTGTAGTTACTTGTTCAAATCCTGACAGGGGAGGTGAGGAATATATCTAGGAGTGGGACATATATTTAATAGATACCCATAGAGTTGTAAATAAAAATGTGATAAACCTGATACTTATTATTAATTTTTGAATCATGATTGTAAAGAAAAGTAATGAAAAATAAATTTAATTAAACTTATTAAATATATAAATGCTCTTGAGGTAAGAGAACATGAAGAAATCATGCTGGTACTCATCTGAAAGATTCCACCTTTTTGTCTGGCTAGAATGGTGCTTGAGGGGCCATGCTGCTACCAGAGAAGAAAAGTAAACATCAATGTGAATGTGATCCATCTGTGAAACCCAAGAGCTATTGAACGACTGTCCTAGCAAAACATGCCCACAAATGTTATAGGGGAACAAATATCATGGGAATAGCAACAACTTTTTGATTGGATTTATAGTCCACTTCACAAGATTAAACCGATACCTAGCACCATTATCAGCCCATGAATCTATGACTAGAGAGGCCAAAGGTCCTAGAGGAGAAGCTATGACATTTGTTCTACTAAATGGATATAGTATGAGCTGACTTCTAATAACTTATATTTACATTTCTAGACTGATATGTTTCTCAGCCAATGTCGGAGAAGCTTCTAGTTGAAGTCAATGATAATTGATATGGATACCCACACCTGGTAAACGTGAAAAGAATAAAGAGACTGTGGGGTGCTCAGCCCTAAATGGGGCAACTACATTACATTCCATCTATCCAAGGCTCTGGGATCTTTATGAAAGTGGGAGCAGAAAGAGTGTAGGAGCAGAGGTGTAGATAATAAGGAAAGTGTCTTGTAGACACAATAGGGCAGTTGAACCTTTGTTTTCATAGTAGTTAAGATAACATTCACAGACAATGTTTAAGATTTCTGTGTTTTAAAGTGTGAGACTTTGTCGGAGCTAGTGTTTTGTTGTTTCTTTTTGTTATTTGTATTATGTTTACCGGAACACATGGTGAAGCTCTTTTCTTCCCACTCTGGGTGGTGTTTTGAGAGACAGAAACTGTCTAATTCTCCAAGATCCAGGACTTGCCTCAACTGAATGTACCAGGCTTTGCTCACTCCCCATGGGAGACTTTACCTCTTCGAAGGAGGGAATGCTGGGTAGGATGTGGGGAGCGGGGAGGCTGTGAGGGAGAAGGAGATGAGGGATGAGATGGGAATCTGTGGTTGGTATCTAAAATAAATAAAAAATTACTTAATAAAGAAAAAATCGACTTTCTCCCTAGCTCCTTTGTATTGAATAGGGGGGTCAATGGTGGTTTAGCTCGGGAACTGGAATCATAAGGATGTCTAGTGCATCATATATATGTACCATGTCATTAAAATTGTCATTTCTATTATTTCTTTATCTATGTCTTTTTGTGTGTATCGGCATATATCTGCATGTCAGAGGTCATATATAGGACTGGGCTCTCTCTTTCCGCCATGTGGATCCTGGGGTTGAACTCAGACCTTTATCAGCTTAGCATCCTTGCCCCACCCATCTTGTTTGTTCCAACGATTATTAAACTTTTATTCTGCTACTTACCTTTATAATCCATAAAAGAAGCCCTTTGTGAGTTGTTTCTTCAAATCATAAAGTTTTGCTGGATTCATGTGAAAGTTTATTATTTCCCTTGTCAAATGGGAAAATCAAATTTCATATGTCAAATGAAACCTGATTTGGCAAGAAATAAAAATAAAATAGAGTCACAACTACATAATGTAAAGGCACCAGCTCTTCATTTTCAGATCTCTCGCCCCTTGTCCTGTGCTCTCCAGTTACATATGAACAATTAGTCCTGAAAGATGTTTTTTCTTTTACTTCCATTTCCTGGTGCATGCTTCTGCATCTGGCTGGAAATCCCTGCTACTTTATATCGTCTTTCCATCAAAGAACCACTGCCCTATTGGTGGGAAACTGACATAATACTCACTTTCCAGTAAACACTTAGGATTCCTTTGGGTTTCTCTATGGAGTTGTTAGCATAACACTCTGAATTTTCATGTCTTATACATGCTTTATCAGCCTATTATAAACGAGGATTTAAGTTTTTTTAGAGTCACAAAATAATAGCTGTATCTATGTGCATAATGAAAATAGAACTCACCAACACAACCAAGAGATAAATTAATATTTAATAATTTAATCATGTGTTGCCTTTTATCATATCTTTCTTTTTAAAAGAACCCACTGTATTAATTCTTTTTCATTTCTATTTTGTTTTAAAACTGTACAATTCTAACCATTATAAATTGTATTTTCCTTGAAAATGACATCTGTCAAACACATACATGTATATTATATTAATGAATCTGTGTAAATAGTCTGAAATATTTTGTTCAACATTTTTGAGATTGACATATACTTGTGGACATCTACAATCTTACTTCTTACACAAGTGAATTTGTTTCAATTGTGTAAATACTTATTATTTTTTGAGACAATATCCTGTTAATGGGCATCTAAGTTTGTTTCTAGTTATATACTACTGCTATCAACAAGGTTCATTAAATGTCCAGGTGGGTGTATTCAAGATAATTTTTTTTTTTTCAAGACAGGGTTTCTCTGTGTAGCTTTGCGCCTTTCCTGGAACTCACTTGGTAGCCCAGGCTGGCCTCGAATTCACAGAGATCCACCTGGCTCTGCCTCCCGAGTGTTGGGATTAAAGGCGTGCGCCACCACCGCCCGGCTCAAGATAATTTTGTATATAGGATATATGTCTAAGTCATAAATCTGAGGGTTCAGAATAAGCAAGTATTTCAATTTTCAAAGTAATGTTTAAATAAATATAGATTACTTTTTTGTTAATTGATGTCATCAGCACTCAGGACTCAGGTTGAACAGCTCACAAATGCCTATAACTCCAGCTCCAGGTCATTCAACACATCTGGAATCCATGGAATTTTTACTCATGTGTGCACACATGTACACACACACGTATGTACACAAGCAATTAAAAATAATAAAAAATAAATATTTAAATGATTTTCTTCAATGACTCTTCTAAATAAGTCGGAAATTTTGACAAGCAAGTATTCTTAGGACTGGGGAGAACCAGAACTGGGTTCCTAGTGCTTGGCCAGCTTTTGTCAGATGCCATTCTTTTGCAATTTGCCTGCTTTCTTCATCTTCTACTCCTCTCTTTAAGAGGCAATTAGTTCATTTACTTATTTATTTACATTATCACTTTATTTTGGCTTGTTTTTCGTATGATAAATGTCTTCCTTGTGTACAAGTAGATTCTCTAAGACAAATAATCCATTTTTACAATAAAAAAATCTTTTTATGTTTTATTTTAAAGAGAGATATTCTTCAAAATCTATTTTCTTCTTAGAAATCTTAATATTTAATTAATACTGTGTGGACAGTTGGATTTACAGTCATTCTTGGAATGTGTGAAAGGATTTATTTACTACCTTGCAAAACAAAAACAACAAAATCAAGCAAATACCCACAGTATTACTTTCAAATGAATGAGTAAGTCATACTTGACATTAAGAGCAGGACAATGATAAAAATGAACACTAATAAACAAGAAACCTTATCATTTAGACCTCCACTTTGAAAACTAACTTTTCCCAATATTCAAGAATCCTATATTTGGTTTTCATTTCTATACTGCTACCACCGGTCTGTTTGTTTGTTTTTCTGATAAAGAAGTCAATTAAAAACCTTAATTAAAGGAACTAAGCATTTTTATTTTCTTTAGTACCTGTCTCATTTTTTTCTTATTGCATTTATGAGGTATTGTCTGTTTCACAGAGACACTGTGTATTAATGAAACATTTCAAAACTTATCACCAACAGGTAATACACTTTCAGGAAAAACACAAGCAAGTTTTTGTTATGAGGAGATAATATTTAACAAGGACAAAGAAAGTTTATATAATTACAATAGGGAATTTCTAAGATAAATCTGGTCAATTTGTTCACTTCACTTGAGGAGTGGACCTGATTTTTAGGAAAGAGAGCTGTTAGCTACATTGATTTTATCATTGAAGACAGGAATCTGGAATACCTCATGATAAGTAAATGCTGGGTACTTAACATCAGACATAACTCACTCATTTTTCTAAATAGAGTGCCTTTTGTATGATCATGTTTGTGCAACTGGTATTTATGGTGAATTGTCCCCAATGCACACAACACAAACTTCTATCAGGAGCATGTATGTTATTGAATTTGCTGATTCTGTCTGATTCACAGAGACACCACTGTGTATCAGTGAAACGTTTCAAAACTTATCACCACCAGGTGACACACTCTTAGGAATAATATGTGCCAAGATTTTAATTACTGTTTTCTAAGATGCCTAAGATGGAGGTTTGTATTTCCACTATTGTAAAGATTCTCATATGTTTCTTGTGTCCTTTTTAGCTATCTTTGAGTATTCTTCCATATAAATTGCTTAGACTATGTATATGCTGTCTTTATAATGTAGTCATCAGTTTCTGAGAAGTGGTATTTGTTCATCCCAAGCCTTATGCCTACGCATTTTCTTGTTACTCCCGAGCCTGGAATAATTACACATATCTGTGTGTGTGTGTGTGTGTGTGTGTGTGGTCTTAAAGTAAAAATACATCAACTTGTTTTCTTTGATTTACTCTATATCTCATTTCTATGCTTATAACTTCAGTTGTCTAGCCATTGTGATATTTAAAAAACAATTATAGTAATAAGTTGTACAATTGTTCTTCTTACTAGAATGTTTCCCGGGCATTGGATATGGTGATATTTTGTTTGTGATCAAACAAATAAATCTTGCCTGAAGATCAGAGGGTGGAGCTAGCCATTAGTTAACCATAGAGGTCTGGAGGTCTGTACAGAGAGACAGGAAGTGATATGGCTGGGCCAAGAGAGGAATATAATATGGGCAAAGACATGAACTTGGCCACTTTCAGTAGGAGGATTCGGAAAGGTAAGAGATGACTTTGGCTGCTCCTTTACCCCTCCAGTCTTTCAGCCTTTACCTGGATTTCTGACTCCAGGTTTTTATTATTAAGACCAACTAGAATTCACGCCACAATTGGATATTGAGAGAAACAAATTGTATTATTTAATTGCAATGCATACATTTAGCAGTACTTTGATCTCCAGAAGTTTGAGCTTTTCCTGCATGGCAATAGGCTACAATCAATATAACATTTATTGTGTCTTTCTGAGACTCTGAGTTACTGTGATGAAAAAGAAACCATGAACCCAACATTAACTCTATGCTACTAAGTTCCTGATTGAGCATGTCTACAGCAGCACATCATTATATTACCTACCATAGAGAACTAATATACAATAATCAAACCCAATGATTTGAAACTTTTATAGAACAGCCATAGTACAAACTTTCTTCTTTTCTTTCTTAATCTGCTTTTTAAAAGGGAAATTTTAAAAAAGATTCTATTCCTACTTTTTTCTTTTACTACTGAAGACCATCTGCTTTCATAATTCTCAGGGACAAAATACATATATTTTAACAAAATCTCCTTACAAACTTTCAATATTTCTCCTTCTTGGGTAGTGACCTTTATTCTTTTGAGTCTAAAATTCTATTTTGAGAATGATGTGCCATCTCTTTCAATTGACTACAGATCTTTGAACCAATGTTATATGAGACTGTATGCACAATCTAATTCCAATAGACACATTCATTTTATCCCAGAATAGCAGCAAGGATTTTAGAAAAACAAGGGAGTTTTATGACATAGGATAAATTTTGTATTATAGAATTAGTTTAGAGTTCTAATTAACATACCTTCCCTAGAGGTTTTAAGTTGTATCAGATACATGGACAATGGCTTTTACATTCCTCAGTGCACAGTACACTCTTTCTGATAGCCACTGAGGCTAGCTTTGGAGAGCATCCCATTCTACCCTCCTGAATTTTATGGCTACTTTTCCTTCAGAGTAATCTTTGATCATTTTAAACCACCAGGAAATTCTGACAGATCCACTTTGAACAGCCTTTTGAATCTTTTCATGTTTTTTTAATCAACAAAGTAGACAATGGAAGATAGACATTATCCTGCTTTTCACTTAAAAAAGGCATGTGTACCAGATTTGCAAAATGCATCTGTAATGAGAAGAAGATGGGAGGTGAGGCAAGAAAGACTCTGGGAGTCACACCAACCCACTTCAGTGGGCAAGGTTTCCTTAAAATGTTTCATCTGTCTCCTTTAAACTATGATTGTAAATTCTTGAAGGAAAGGAAAAACAGCTTTCTGATGCTTTGTGTTCTCTTTTTCTAACAGATAAAGCAGTACGTAAATTTTAAACTTCAGGGAAATAATACGTATATTTTAATGTAAATATGTTCTTTGAAATATTTGGACCCTACTTATATGAAAATCATCATTTCTTTGAATTTTGAATTCAACAGAATATTTTGTATATTGCCTTTTCTAGCTCAAAACATTTTACTGTAGGCACTCAAGGAACACTTTGCAAACTGAAAGCCTGACTCAGACCATTGATAACTGATGTAGACTGGAATTCTATCTGGGTTTTCTAATGTCTTTCACAGAGATCTTTGATCTACATAGACCTTTGTGCCTTGAGGGGCAGAGGTTCACTACACAAGCTTTGGAAAACTCTGTAAGTTTTAACTATCTGATCTACCAACTACTACTTTTTTTCTAGTTTTAATTAATTAATGTCCTTTTGTTGTTTTTCTGCTTTTCAGTGTTCTCATCTGTGAACTAAGAATTAAAATAGAAGGCATAAGGTGCTTAACTTTATTTGACATAAATAGGACTTGCATGCAAGCACTTATTTCCCCCTTTGTATTCAAAGTTATTTGTCAAAGACATCTGAAATCTAAGGAGTTCTCAGAATTATGTGCTAAAAATCATCTTAACAATTTCAGAAGGTCACAGAGTCTCTGAATGCCAAGTTCTTTGAAGACAGAATAAATCTACTGTAAGTTTTACATACATTTTAGAGCTCTTTGTATTCAGAAGAAACCTAAATGAGGCAGCCTCATAAACACAATAGTCTGCTCTTATACCAGAGAAGAGCTATAATTTCCTAACCTTGGGTTCCCCAATAATTCTTTCTTATAAGGGGCTGAGGAGGTAAACTGGGCTGAGTTGATGGCATTTTTCTGACTGATGTGCTCTCGAGAGGCCTTCAAATTCACTTACAGCATTTTGCTAGTTGGGCACACATTTAATTTTCTTGCCACTATATTCAGTGATCTGTAGCTTTGAACTCCAAGAGTGGATTTTTCAGGAATATTCCATCATGTGCTTTATACAGCAGAAAACACATTACAAATAGTGGCATTCTTCACAAAGTGGCCTTAGTGCTTAATTGAACAGCAGGACATAATTTTTTGACATGTATCATGTTATATTATCTAAATACAGTTTGTCTTGTCAAATAATTATAATTCACTCTCTAAATTTGCCAAAATATCTACATTATCCCACCATTTGTTTTATGCCTGCACAGAGATAAGATAAAACAGAGGATACAGAAAGATGTAGACATTATGTATTCACTTAAAAATACTACTAAGTACTTGGGTTACACTAAATTGTGTGGGGAGGTGCCAGAGAGGACTCATGGGTTCAGAGTCCTTCCTGATCTTCTAGTAGACCTGAATTCAGATCCCAAAGTTATAATGGATAATTTTCAGTCACATATGACTGCTGTTCCACAAGCTCCAACTCCTCTCTTCTTTCCTCCAAAAATACCCACATATACATGGTATTACACAGAGACAGATTATACACATAAGTAAAAATAAATTATAAACATAAATTTATATATGAACCTTTATCCTGAAGATGTCTAGAGTCAGGCCCATATGCTGGGTGAGCTGCAAAAGTCACTTTTAACAGAGTCTGATGACTTGTTACCCAAAACTCATACTGAGAGGACTTACTCCATGGAGTTGTTCTGAGTTCTACATGAGTGTTATGACATGCTGACAGGTACACTCACACTCATACCCCTTCCTGCCCACACAATACAAAAGCACTGAACAATTCCAATTCCAGTTAACAACCTAATGTAAAGGGCAGAAACCTCACAAAGTCTCATCTCTAAATTAATAACTACAAGTAATTACCAACTTATGAGAAAGAGAGAGTTAACCTCTCCTGATGAGCACCTTGATTAGCTATCTAATACTAAGTTATCAGAAAGAACTAAAATAATATTCATAAAGCTAACATTAAATGTTCCCATAAGTAATATACATACACAAACATATGTATAAGCAATATAGTTACAGAAAAAGATGCTGTGAGTTTGTGAGGGAATGGGAGTTTGAAGGAAGGATTGTGAGTAATGAGTGACAGGGTAGAAATGATATACCTCTATTAAACTTAAAAGTAATAAAAACACATACACACATTAAGTAACTAAAATCCATGCCACCTCATCCATATGGAATTCTTATTGTGGTAATATTCCATTAGCCATGACCCTCCCATATGAATATGCTCTGTAAAATGATCAACTAACAGTCCAATTCTCACTAACAGAGGAAAGGAACATGGCTTCTTTATTTAGATACTGGTTCTACTTAAGTGCCATGGGAAAACTTTCAAGCTCATGTGAAATTATGAGATAATATTATCGAGCACCGTGAGGTTCAGCAAATTTTCCAAGCAAACAGCCTAGTAAGTTGCAGAGCAGAGCTATGAGATAAACACACTAACTCTAGTATAAGTTTGCTAGTGCTGCTATAAGAAGCCAACATTTTATTTAGATATGCAGTTTAAACTCAAAGTTTATCACATCTTTTGTTTTGCTTTGGGCTGTGCATGTGTATGTGTGTGTGTGTATGTGTGTGTGTGTGTGTTTTGAGACTGGTTTTCATATAGCTCAACTTTGCCTTTTGCCTTGACTACTGGTTGACTGAGGATGACCTAGATATCTTAATCCTCCTGCCTCCACCGCCAACATTATGAGTTTATAGGTACTCACTACTATATCAAGTTTACCATTATATATATATATATATATATATATATATATATATATATATATATATAATTCTTTGAGAATTTCATGTAAATAATTGAGTCATGTTTGCCCACAAACTGTTTCCAGATTCACCAAACTCTTTTCTATCAGGCCAAGTTGGTGATCTCATTTTTTTGAACTCATGATTCAGTCCAATTTGTGTTGCCCACGTACGCTTGAATATGTGGCCATGTACTGAATCATCGTCAAATTACCTGGGAACACTGATTCTCCCTCTCCCAGCAGCTATCAATTCTTAACAGTCCCTATACCTCTACTATCCCTGCTGAGATTTTTGTCTGCCTCTACTCTCCCTGATGGGATTTTTGTCTGACTCTAGCTTTCTCAGATTTTGTGTGTTTTGTCATTATCACTTTGTGTTCATTGTGCATATTTCCTGATGTGTATGAAAATATCATTTTTATCATAGTTACTACCTCCTCTGGATCTTACAGTTCTTCCACCAACTCTTCCTCATAGATTCCTGACTCTCAGAAGAAGGGGCTGTTATATAGATTCATCTGTCATGGCTGAGAACTCCACAGTTTCTTATTCACTGCACATTGACTAGTTGTGAGTTTTTGTGTTAATAGGCATTAATTACAGAAAGAAAGTTCTTTGGTGACAGCTAGGAGATGAATGAAAATATGGGTATAACACTAAGTCCTCAAAAGTTGCTTTAATACCACGTCCATTCAGCAAATACTTTTTAATTTTGATGCAATATATTTTGATCACATTTAAACTCCTTTTACTTGTTCCCTCTCCTCTCTGCCCTCCATAACTACCCAACTTAGAGTTTATCTTCTTTTGTTTTCTTCATCTGAGGTGAATTTATGTTGTCCTCTTATTGTGCAAGTGGAGTCTGCATTGGAGTGTCGCAGACCTACCAAAAAGGTGACATCACTGAAGTAAACTGACTCTGCCTCTACCAGCAGCTGTTAAATATCAATAGCTCCTGAACTAGTAATGGGATTTGTGACTCCTCCATATTTGGATTTTGTCTGGCTTATGTTTTCACAGGTCTTGTGCATGCTGTCACTACTCATGTGAGTTGATACGTGCAGTTGAATTCTTGTGTCTGATAAACACTCTTTCCTTTAATTCATCCACCACCTCATACTCTTAACACACACTCTAACTGCTCTTCTAGGAAGATCACTGAACCTTATGGAGAAGGATGTGATATGAACACACCACAATCTTATTCTTCAAAAATTGACCAGTTGAATGCAAGATATTTCCTTTGATGGCAGCTCTAAGGAAATATTAGGAATGTGTTCTTAGTCCTGGAGTCTTTGACTAAGATGTCCACTGAAGCACAGACAAATGTTGGACATTTCTTTTATTGTAGAAAGTTTAATGTATTTAATTACACTTCTGGATAAAATATATTATCTTATCCAAAGAATCATTTCATTACTCTTTCTCATTCAATTGATTATTCTACCTTAGTTTCCCCTACCTTTGTGAAGTATTTCATTTTTTACTAATTGAAATCAGTTTATTCTAATTACCTAAATATAGTATTAGTGTTGTGAATGAAAACGCCCCCTTGTAGTGTCATATATTTGAATACTTAGTCCCCAGCTGGTGGAGGTTTTTGGAAGGATTGGGAAGTATAGCTTGTTGGAATAGTCGTGTCCTGGTGGGGGTGGTGAGGTGGCAGTGAGCCTTCAGCTTCCTCCACCATTCTCAGTCCTCCACACACCACCTTTCTCTCTCTCCCCCTCTTGCTTTCAGATCAAGATGTGAGTTCTCCCGGCTGTTCCTTCACTCCGCCATTACGGACTCCAAACTTCTGAAACCTTAATTCACAAATTAAATGCTTTATTTTATAAAATACCTTAGTAATGGTATTTTATCACATCAATAGAAAAGTAACTAGAGTACCATTCAAATATTTTCCCAATTGAAAACTCTGCACATCTCCTTGAACTTTGTTCTACTTATAATGGTTATTCTGAAACAATGGAGATTAGTTTAGGGTTTTACACTAATACTGTCAATTTCATTTTTCAAAGATTTATTTACTTCCTTTTTAAATACACCAATATTTTTTCTGTCAAATTATTGCAAAAATTAAAATTAAATTTTAAGCTCTGTAGCAATTTTTTTAATTCATAAATTTTTTTATTAACATTCAAAGATGTTTTTAATTGTTCTTTACAATCTTAAGTTGTGGTGGGTGTTCTTGAAACCTCTATTTCAAGAATTCATATATCTAATTTTTTTTTTACATATCAAACAGCATAAAGTTGGATTTGGAATACTTTGCTTAATAAGGTACAAAGTTTGTTTTTTTCTTTTTCTTTTTTTCACATCACTGAAATCAAGGTTCATTTTATGATCACTTTCAGTCAGACAACACAGTTGACATAGTCGTCAGTGACAGTCTGTGATTAAAGTTAGTCATAGACACTTTCAATGTCACCCCTTTAGTTGAGTTATATCCATTGTTAAAACAGCAGGTGCTGAGTGCAATTGCCACTTAAAATGTCTTCAAAGAGAATACATTACCCTGCAGTTCAGCACTAAAAGCTGTGGTTTGCTATAGTTTTTCCTTTCAGTGGAGTACATAAAGTAATAGTCGATTTAATAATTGATGCACTTAGATTTCACAAAATCAAATAGGCATGTTTGGTCTCCAAATGCTGAAACAATCTTCACAGCTATTTGTTCTCCAAATTTCTAAGTGTTTTTTTTAACCCCAACACAGTATTATACAAATTTTTACAGATGTCATAGATATGTACATGGTAAATTATACTATTTAAAAGTAAACAGGCATAATTACTCAAAAAAGTATGGCATGTATTTTCAGGTAGTATAGAATAAGTACATGCATGCCGTGTAGCTGAACAAAACATTTTCTCTTCCAATGTTCTCCTTTGGTTGCTTAATAAAAACCTCAAACTGAACCAAGCTGTGAGTGAGCTTTGTCAATTATGTAAAAGTCTTGCCTTAACCACACTTTAACCACTTTTTTGTGTGAACATGAAAAATTCAAAAATAAGTGAAAGGAGTTTTTTCCTTCTCCTTTACAAGCACTATGGTACTTAGAAATGTTGTCCACGCTTAAAGAGGATAAATTGACCTTAGAAATTAAACAAACTAAGTTTAAACAAATTCAGTCTAGAATTACTTCAGGCAGATTCACAATAATAAAAAATGCACATATTTCACAAAGAATTAAAAGAAACTCTCAATAATTGTATATCAAGTGCTGTTTTTCTCTGTTCTCTCTGCTTAGAAAATTTCATTTACAACCTCTCCCATTTTCACATTACTCTAATGATACTGTCTGGTATTGATAATTAATCTAGATAATGACAATGTTGAATATGATGCCACATCTCTGGACACTGAAGTGTGTCCAACATGTCATTAAAATCCTATTAAAGCTTTACTTACCAGTCTCAAATTAAAAATAAACATTGGTGGCACAGAAGATAGAATAATGATCTCATTGACCTTCTGATGTTCCTTCTCTGAAGCACAGGGGCCAAAATAATGACGAACTGAGGCTGGAGCACATGGTAAGAGAAATCTTACATATCTGCAGTCCCTTATTGGTCAATAGGCAAATATGCTTTATGGTGTCCTGATACTAAGCACTTTATCAAGATGGAATATTTTATCTTCTTTTCAGAAATCATGCATGTATAAAACATAATACACATATAAGATGTAGAAGTGATCTTTAGGTATTAATAGACTTCTTAAGTCTAGAATAGTCAAGAGATATCCCATAAATTAATAGACTTCTATTTTGAGAGCTACAGAACATATGCAGCTAATTTCAAGCTCTATTCTCCCCTGAGCTTCACCCTCATCTTGGAGTTACTGAATGAAACTACCCTGAATCATTGTTTATAGAGACACAAGGTCATGATTCCACAGAAGAATTACTGAGAAATAAGTGCAGATTGTGAATTTCTGGAGGAAATTAAATCTAGATTGTCAGAGGACAGAGAGTCACCCTCTGCACAGCTCAATGACATTTATTGAAGTATGTTCTTTTCCTCATCATGATAATGAAGAATCCAGTCTTGAGAAGAGATGGCACTAAGATAGCATACTGGGTACTGTTTGATTAAGCTGTGGAATATATCAAAATACAAGCTTTCATTGACTTGACTCATGAGATCACGTTTTCACATAAAAGGATTGATGCCCTCTTTCTACCTCTGTCATAGAACATTATATGGTTTGATGACTCAGGTGTACAGCGGGTCCAGAGAAAAGCAAGAGAAAATATCCCACTGAAGAGCCAATTAAAAAGCAATAGATGTCACTGCTATGAAAATAAAAGTTGGCACTGTACAGGGACCTGGGGCTACATAAAGCGTGAAAGGGAGAGTATGATTCTCGGGAGATGAACACAGAAGAAGAATGGTTCCTAACAAAGCAACATAAAAGGTTTTCCTAACTCATACTGGGAATTTAAATGTGCTCTTGGAACAGGACAGAACTTTACAGGGGAATGTGCTGGCAGATGGTGTTGTAAGTCAGCACAACTATAATTTTAATATTAATAGCACAATACTTTCCATGGATTACTGACATCTGATCTAACAAATAATCTTACACCTTCCTTCTTCAAATTCCCTTAATGACAATAGCGTATTACACCCAAACACCATATTTTTAATTTAATAACAAATCCCCAAAAATACCTGAAAAGTGGTTCAGCTTCATGGTGCACTGCACAAAACTTTTGGAGTTTGGGTTATGAAAGCAGAGCTAGGAACTGAACTGCTTCTGATGGACACTGAATATAAAAGTAAAAGTGAAACTGGAGCTTAATTTTGATAGTTTAGAAACAATGTGCAAGGTGCCAGACAGTGGTCTAACAATGTAGAGCCCTTACTGTCTAGAAGCTTTAGAAGATTTCAGATATTCAGTTGAGGCACATTCTGTCTTGGCTGTATTGTCAAGCTATAAACACAGGGGGAAGAATAATAACATACATATTCTCTCCTTTAAAATTGAAGCTAAAGCCATAAGGGGTATGTGTGTATGTGTGTGTGTGTGTGTGTGTGTTTCCAAAGGAATAAAGCTTTAAACAAAATTACCCCATATTAAAAGAATGTCTAACAACACAATTCAATTCAATCATCCCATTAAGTATCTAGATTTATACTGGAGCCCACAGTTTAGGAGCTCAATTCAACAAGCTGGTTTCACTTGGGATGTCAGTTCCAAGTACTAGCAGCCAATTACATTGACATTTCATCTACTATAAATTTGCATATTCTTCTTCAACTTTGATAATTCAGTACAATGATTCATAGAATGGAGTTAGTAACTTTAATTTAACTGGATTATTATAGACTCTATGTGCAGAGGACATGTAGGGAATAGTGTACAGCTTCGTTTCATACATGTTTTATGTTCACCAACACTGACACAATCTAAGACCTCTCATTTAGTTGTGTGGAACAGAGTTTACACTGCCATGATTGATTAAATCATTCCTGGAGTGTAAAGGCAATTTCTAACATATTTGACCTTGATTTTCATGGTTGCTTATAATTCCTTATGTCAGATATCTCTGTGATTTACTTTTCTTATCCATCCATCCCTTCAAATTTTGGTTTAGATAAATAATAGGTAAGTGTACATGTTTGAATACAATACATACATTCTCAAACATACTTCGTGTATAACTCATTCTTATTCTCAGAATCAAGCAGATCAACTTAAAACACCAGCAGACATTGCTTAATGCCTCAGTGATTCCCAGTTACAGAATTAAATTATATAAATATAGGAAAGATTATAGGGGTCAGTGGGGATGGAGGACACCAGGAAAACATGGCCCACTGACTGCCCCCAAGCATGTAGATAATTTTTAAATGAACAACAGAGAACATGACACCATGTCTTTCTCAGTCCAGTGTACTTCTGGTGAATATAGAGATGAACTCCTAGATCAGCTTTATGGAGACAGGGAACCTGGAGTTGGAAAGTCCTACTATAAACTGATTGCTAGCCAACAACCTGACATTGCTTACCTCAAGTCAATAACAGGCTGCCGAGTGTAGCTTTGAAATAAAAAGTGTTCTGTGTGCACATAGCTAGTAGAATCACTTCCCTCAACCACAGGACTAGGAACTCATGGTATTACATCACAACTGTGAAGTTTGGGAATCTAAGGGATCTCACTGTTAGTAGAAAGAGGACAATAGTTGTAAATTAGAATGAAACAAACATAATCGCTGCCAGTTTAATAAATGGAAGCCATTTAGAAGATACTCAAGGAAACTTTATAAGCCATAATTTTGGGATTTCTTGGCCTTTTGAAGAATTCTGAGATATTATAGATGGTTTTCTTTTTAAAAACAATTTTAGATTCATAGAAGAACTGAAAGGGTAGAATAGATATATCTTATCTATCCACCCTCTCACTATGAGTATGTGTCCCTATTATCAATGTTGTTGGAGTTGCAAGGAGTTAAATGTTGCAGTGTTCACTGGAGTTGCAATGTGTTAAAACATTTGAAATTTATTTTTACCTATGATTATTATCTAGAGTCCACAGTGTACATGATGGCACATTGTAAATGTTATGTATTTGGTGAGTCGGGCAACATTTTAATTAAAAGTAGTTGTCATTATAGTATCTCCAAAATAGTTCTATGGCACCAAGCTCATCAATGTTTCTCTAATCACTCCTTTCAAAGTGTTAGCCTCACATCACCACTGATCTTTTGATATCTCCCCAGCTTTCTCTTTTCCTGATGTCATAACATTGTAAAAATGTAGTGTGCAGCCTTTAAGGTTGAGTTCTTTGACCTAGTGATATGTACTTAAATTTCCTATGCATCATTTCACAGTTCGATAATTGGCATTAAACAATCCTCCATTCTCTTGATTTACAAGGATATTTCTATCATTCACCTAATGAGGAACACCTGTACAGCTTCCAAGTTTTAGCAATAATAAATATGCTTGTCTGAACATCTATGCAAATTTTTGAGAAGCTAAATCTTTAAATGGCTTGGGTAATTAACAAAATGTACAGTTGCTGTACCGTAGCTAAGAGTATGTTCAATTAAGAACTATCAAACTATCACTAGTTAAGAGCACTGACCATTCTTTCAGACCTAGGTTCCTTTTTTTACTACCTACATAGTGTCTCACAATATCATTTCCAGAAGATCTGATAAACTCTTCTAGCCTTCACAGGCATCACATGCACTTGTTGTACAGACATACATGTAGGCCAAATATCCAAACACGTAAAGAAAAAAAAAATAGAAGCTACCAAATCGCCCTCAAAAAGCACTATACCACTTTAGATTTTGACAATCAGTGAGAGTTATTAGTGTCTTTTATGTTTAAGATCCCCTCAGTGTTTTGGGTTTTGGCTAGTCTAAGCATGTAGTGATTACTGTGTTAACATATATTTATTTTATGAGAAAAGATGTGGAGAGGAGCACAGTATTTGGTGATTTGTTGCATATAAGCCACATATGTTCTTTTTGAGATGTCTGGGTATTTATTTCATTAAAAAAATCAAACTCTTTATGTTCTTATTGTTGAATTGTATAACTCATTGTGTGTGGTGTATATCAATCTTCTATAAGTGTAATTTTTATTTCATTATGCTGATTGTATTTGACCATCTCATGTATGTGTATAAGAACATTTTAGTATCCTTCTATATATTGCTACCTTTAGATTTGCACCATTCCTCTCTCATTCTAACTCTTTCTTCCTTCAAAAAAGTCTTCTTTTATATCACCTATCACATATGATTTAATATAGTATATAAAATCTAAGACCTATAATTAGCGAAAATGTGATATTTCTCTTTTTGATACTACACTTGCAATATATATATTTGTCTCCAGTTGTATCTACTTTTCCAAAATGTTATGGATTAATTTTCTTTATGACTAAAACAGCACTCTAAATATGAACCACATTTTCTTTACCATTTGTCTGTTTATGGACAACTGAATTTGTTCCATCATTTAGCTGTTGGAAAAATACTGAGATAAAATTGGATGAGCAAGTATCTATGTGACACTTGGACACTTTAGGGGATAAATCAAGGGATGGAGATCATATCACACCCCAGTCAGAAAGACAGTTATCAAGAAAACATCACAGCCTTCTCCACAAGAGGAAACATATGCCTAGTACTTAGCTAAGGAACCATGTTTAGGATGCTTATAAGACCCAGTAATGAACATGCTGCTAATGTTTTGCTATATAGACATCGTATCAAATTGCCATATGTATGTTTATAAGTATGTGTTAGTGCAACTGTTAGATGTCATCAGAGAATTTTCTTCATACAGTGGACAGCAGTAATGAAGAAACTCACAGCTGGCCAATGTGTAGAGAACAAGAGATCATGGAGAACTCAGTCCTAAATTGGCATGTACATCACATCTCTTCATCTCAGTAGTGGTGGGCATAAAGATTGTAAGAGACAGGGATAGTGGATGACTGTTGGAAACCATGGGTGGGTTTTTGCACACAGGAACTCAGTGACTACAAACGCATGCACAAGACCTGCACCAAATCAAAACATTCAACTTTCCAAAATGGAGAAGGAAAGAGTTTATGTGTCCATCGTTAGCTAAGGATCGATTTGTTGATTGTTGGTGATTTCTGGGGGAGGGTAAGTCAATTTTTGTTAAGATTGTGACCCATGAAGGGTCAAGTCACACTTCTCCGTATGTCCTAACCTCCTGAATTTATGGACTGCACACAATGGACTCAGTGTGTATGAATAAAAATAGAAGTGGGCACAGAGTTAAGGAAGTGAATATTGAAAGAGAGAGGGAAAATATTTGTTAATAAATATTATCAAAATGCATTGTATGCATGTGTAAAATTCTCAAAAAAATAATAAAAATATGAATTTTCACAAACACACGCAAAAGACAACCATCAATGTTGGAACGTATTGGATACAGGTAAAAGGGAACCATTATGTTCTTCTGGTAAGAAATTAACTAAACAAGTCACTAAGGAAATTAATATGGAGGTTCTCAAAAAGCTGAAAATAGAATCACATCTTACCCTGCCATTGCACTCCTACGAAACAGTATTCCATTGAAAAAGATTTTCTCACAATATTCAGTGTTTCACTACAACCTCTTATAGTGTCTTCCATAGAAAGGAAAATCTTAAACTAATGAAATTCAACTGACTAAATTTTCCTTTAGGGATTTATGTTTTGGTGTTCCATCTTACAACATTTACCTTTTAAGCATAGGATTACCTGGATTTTCTCAACTATTATCATTCACTTTTATAACTTGGCAATTTAAAGTTTCCATGAGCACAATGAGTTACAAAATTCTGCAAGCTACAAAATAGAAGTCTATATTCATTGTTTTAACATGTAGGCATCCAGTAGTTCCAGTATTACACATTAAGGGACTGCCTTTTCTCTTTTATTTTGTCTTCCTTTTATTCCCTGCAAATGTCATTTTACTGTACTCACTTGAGTCTATTTCTTGACTTTCATCCCATCATTTATTTTTCTAACCATTATCAGTATCATACTTTCTTTTGTGTTTACTAATTATTTTTTTTGTTTTGTTTGTTTATGTGTGGGTATATGTGCTTGAGTGCAGGCACACAGAAAAGCCAGTAGGTGTTGGATCCACTTCATCTGGAGTTACAGAAGGTTGTGAGATATCTAATATGAGTGAGTGCCTGAACTAAAGTCAGTCCTTCAGGAATACTTGAAAGGGCTCTTAATTTCTAAGCTATTTCTCCAGCCCCTCACTTTCTTGATTACAATTTTGACATCAAGTAATAACAGTTTTCTGAATTTATTTTTCTTTGATGTTATATTGCTTATTTTGACTCATTTATATTTCTATATAAACTTTCTGATAAATTTGTCATGCTCTAGAAAATAACCTCCTCAAAGGCTGATTTCATTGACTCCATAGATCAATTTGTGGAGCATTGACAATCCTGACATGAAGTATTTAAATATTTGACCAAAGCCTATTTCTCTCTTTAGCTTATTTTGAGATTTCAAATGTGAAGGTAGGACATTATTTGGAAGAATATTATCTCGTCTTCAGATACTTGGTGATTTTTCCAACTCTTGATAGCTAACTATTCCACTGTGTTCAAAAGCAAAAGTATGATTTATACTTTTTCAATTTTGATAAAATATGCTCTATAGCCCAGAATACATTCTGCCTCAGTGAATGTTGAATTGAGTTTGGAAAGAAATGTATTTTCTGCTCATGTTGGGTGAAGACAACTGTGGATGTCCGTTGTATCTAGTTGGTCAATGGGGTTAAGCTCATTGACGTTTATACTGATATTCTATTTCTCCATCTTAAGATTCCTGATAGAAATATGCTGGAGTTATCTAGGCAGAGTAATGAACTCATGTTCATGTCTTCCCAATTCTACCAGTTGTTGGTTCATATATTTTATTTTTGAATGTTAAGGGTTATTTTAACTCTTTGCCAAATTGGTCCTTTGGTCACTTTGAAATGCCCTTCCAGCTCCACACTCCTAATTTTCCTAACATTGAAGTTTGCTCTGTACAAAACAGTATAGCTAATATAAATTCCTTTCAATGACTATTTCCTTCAAAGTTTTCCTCAATGATTCTTCACCTGGTGGTCTTGTTTGATTTTGAGACTTTAATGGTATTTACCAGGATACAACAGCAGTTGGTTTCCTCAAACTCCCCTTGAGTCCTTGAAGTTCTGATATTTAGATGCTTTAAAGTGACTCAGTACACAGCGAACAGTGTGTTTCTGGCGGTCCTTATTTTTTGTTTATTTAGCTCAAAATAAGGAGTTCCTTGCAAAAATAATTTAGACTCAAAATTAAAAATATTTTGTTTCATGTTCTCTTACTGAACAAGCTAGATGAAGGTTCTATAGCAAGCCCATTTGTGTTATTGAGATGTGGTACAGTGATAGATATGTGAACCCATGTCTTCTGATACAGCCCAGTATATACATAACAATAAAGGAATTGCAATTCCCAAGAGTGCCATCAAAATGCCAAGAAATTTTGAGGAAAGGTATTTACATGTTTATTTTATATAAAATATTTTAAGGGAGCAAAAATAAGTATATTTTCAAAGATCAATATTTAGTCAATAAATTTGAAAAATAAGATTCCTCTAAAGTTGAAAACATTAGAGATAACACGGTTTCTAATTTTTACACCCTCTCTTCTCCTCTCCTTCATGCATCAGCTCATACATTTTCAAGGTGTCCAAGGTTGGAATGCAGATGTCAGTGTCAAACTCATGTGCTCATCACATATATCAAAGACTGAACAAGGAATTCCTCACTTTAGACTATGTACTGTTACAAAAATATACTTTTTTTAAGGTTACTTGAAATAAAACGCCTATGGATTTTTATCTCTCTATTATTCTCATAGGTCCTCTTATGCCAGAAGGCCACTTTTGACCTACATTTTAAGACAACATTGAATGATATAGAAACAAGTTCCTAAGTGGAGCAAATTGGAGAAATTTTCTTCTAATTTGGGCTGTTGAGATGCAACAACTTCAGCCACTGTCAGCTGTATCTCCTCTGCAAAAGTCAAACATCCTCATCAGTGAGCTTTTACATAGTCACAGAAGAGTAGTAATTCGTAGAGAACGTAGAAACTCATTTCATTCTCAACAGAGCTGCATTTTCAACCGGCCTTTCAATAATGCAGGTGTTATTTTCTCTATCTGATGCTTCCTTTGAGGTATGTCTCAAGTTCAAGATTCCAGTGGCGAGCTTAATTATATTTTTTTTCACAAATCAAGAATGCTCATTTGCATTTCCAGCATAGGTGTTGGGCAAAATTAAAAGCATGTGATGCTTACTGTCAGAATTTAGGAGTTCAGATGCCTGAGTTTGATTATATTAGGAACTTTGCTGATCTCTACAACATGGGATACCTTGGTGGTGTTTGTGTTGCTGTTTTGGAAAAGAGTCAGTATTAAAAGCTAACTTCTAGCTCACAACATTCCGCTGATCTTTTCAGAAATAAAAATCAAAGTGGAAAAATAGACTGGCATCATGCATTTTACAAAAGGGCACAAAGAAAGCAGGGCATCAGCAATATTCACACATAAGAAGACTGCATTAAAAGTTGGGTTCCTTGTATTATTTTTAATATATTTCATTTATAGTAAAGTTGCAATTGTCAATGTACTTTTAGCATAGCTGATAAAAATGAGGCAGGCAGTAATTGAAGAAACAAAAGAATCTGATGACCTCTGTTGCTTAAGTCCATACAAATCAAAAATAATCCATAGCAATTTACTGCTTAGGTGTCTTCTCTGTGGTCATTATTCTCCAGAGATTACAGTGCAAATCACACTTTAATATGGAAGGCACATTCTCAATGCTGGGCTGAAGTCCATATTCAAAATGTGACCTGGGCACTGACTGATATGGCCTTCACTTATACTGACAAGATATTCTCTTAAGGTATTGGCTTTTTCCTTAGGATCATATACAAATAAGTTTCTTCACACACGCGCACCAGTAATAAGACTGAATGTTGGAAGGGTTCAGTAACAAAACATGTTTTTGGTTTATTTTGACTTATTTAAATGGCAAGTATTTTCTTGGATTTTCTCCATACTAATGCTAATATAGTCATGTATTATTTAAATGTGACCACCATCAGTGAATTTTATAGCTATTTAATTAGTTAAGAATCCACAGAAATTGTCATTATGATTTTATTGAGTTTTTTTAACTAATGTATTTATATTTGTGATCTCAGTTCATACTCAGAAATTAGACTTCTAGTGTTACTGCAATTATCCTGAGTTTGTCAGCAAAATCTGCCCCTTAGAGAAATTAAGCAGCTTCCTTAATTTTACACAACTTGAAAGCGTTTCAGGCAGGATGAAGCTAATCACAGTCTCATCGCTCTAAAAATAAATGTTTGAATGTTAATAGGCCTCTGTATTTATGTGAGTATATGTTCAAAATTGGAATAGAATCTATAAATGTAAACCTGCACATTCACTTCTTGCAATGCCCTCTTTCCCTCCTACACACACTGTAAAATGTATGGAACATTATTTTTAGAATCAGGTTGAGTTCATGTTCCTGAGCCATCAAGCGTTACCATCTCATTCTTCCTGTGTTTTCTACGCCTTCTTTCTTATGATTAGGTTTGGGGTGAATGATTGTGCCCTTAAACTGTTTTCTGACTCTCCGAATTGAAGTCAAAGGCAGTTTTTACTGGCAAAAAGCATTGACTATGTTTATTATCAAACAGACACACGGAATATAATGAATCCCTTTTTCTGTGTCCTTTACAGAATACCTGAGATGAGGAATAAACAAAGTAAGAGAAAAGTACAGACACTGGACTAACTAGGGATCCTGGAGTTTGGAACAAAGCCCAGGGGAACACTCAGTGTTGTCAATCCAGAGAAGCACTGCCACACATGGAGCAGAGAGACAAAGTAAGGGCTCCCACCAAAGCAGGAATTAGGGACAGGCATTGGTGTATGCAGACATAATTATATTTTATTTAAAAACAGAAAAGATCAAGACACAAGGTGTGCCATAGGCTTCAATTTTCCATGTAGGTTGTAGAAAATGTTCACTCCTCCTGTCTAAGTGGAGAGGTTATTTTGCTTGGACTTCTTAAGCATATTATAATTAATTCTGTGGATTACATATTTACAAATCAATATGGAGTTTTAAGTCTTCTACAAAATTAAATTTTCATTATTTGATGATGTATGGAGGAGGAGTGTTTAGTCATTCACAATAAACACACACAAGTGTGCATGTGTGTGTGTGTGTGTGTGTGCATGAATGTGTGTGTTGAATCACAAATGCGTAGTACTTTTATTTGACAATGAAATTTGAAATAAGCTAACAAAAATTTAAGTCTCCCTGAAGCATGTAGTATGGTATTAGGGGAATAATTTTCAACATCTAATTGAAAATGTAACTGTAATTCTGTGATTCACCATCACCGGGATTTGTTTTGCAAATGTTCCTGAAAATTCTAAGCTATGTTCTCGCCACTTGCCCTTCTCCCTTTAAGTAACAGCTTCCTAAAAGAAGTGATAAATGTAGAATGTAGCCACTTTCTACACAAATAATGCTTAAACAAAATAATTGGTGGACTAGCGTCTTTATCGGTATCATATGTAATTATTTGTGTTGCCTATCATAGGAAGACAAATATGCCCAAAAGTTAGCAGTCAAGTGGAAACATGATAGTCGCTGATTTGAAATTATAAGCAGTAAAATACATGTGAAAAATCAAACACATCTCACATTAAAGATATTTTTCTGCATTCACAGTGGCAGGTGTTGACATTCACCTTTATTGACACATAAAAATGTTATTGTAGATTGTTATGACACATTATTTCTTGATGCCTTTTTCTTCTTAATGACTTTCCCAAGACAATAGGATATAAATTGCTACCAGCATAAAACACATCTAGTAATAGATAAAAGCATTTTCTTGACTCCAAGAAGTAGATATTTCCACATCTGCTTCAGGCAGAATACATTGAATTTTATGCCTTCCATTATTATTTGAGTAATGTTAGCCTTGCTATTTTGGGGAGGAAGCTAAATTACTAATATCGTAATTTTTGAGCAATCAATATCAGTTTAATGAGTGATAAATAATTGTAAAACCTGCAAATAAGCTACCATCTAAAAAAATCTTTAATAAAGTAGCCACATCAGCAACTTAAAACAGATTCTAAACTGTATCCTGAAACGAATATCCGTTTTTCCAAGAGTCTTGGACAATAAAAATAAGTCTTTCCTCACATTAATTCACTTTCTGTATTTTCACAATCTGGTACTTCTTTGTGACAAATAGTTCTATAATGTAAAACACTGAAGAGGTATAACACTTTAACTAGAATTTATTAGCAGAAAATAAATATTAAGTTGTAGATATTAAGATGATTTTTGAAACTATATAGAAGTGATTCAACCATGTACATTTCAATGTCAGTTTTTAGGGGACCATTCATGGACAGTGAAGGAGAATTATAGAGAAGGTCAGTGAACTCAGGAGGGCATTGGGAATGAATTGTATGATGGGTGCAGAGGAAGTTGCCCAGGGCAATGTAATGACCAAGTTGACTGGGGTAAAATAGTGCCTATGGATTCATAGAGAGACATGGCTATAGAAGTTCTGGTCTAACAGAACACCTGGTGTCTCCATGAATGTGAAGTTCTGTCAAACTTAAGTGTGGATGTGAGTGGAAAAAACAGGTGAGAATTTCCCATGAATACATTGGATATTGTTTTAAATAAATTGGATGTATCCTAAAAGTTACAAGAAGCACACAAGACAGGGCTTATGGTAGGCCACTGCTGTTCCTCCAACATATCAGTGGGGTCCCTCACAGCACCACTGATGTGACTGATTTGCCACATATGTTGGGGATGATAGCAAGAAGAGATCCAAAAACCTGAGATTTGACAGGTGTTATATAATTTCATGTAGTAAAGAATAGACACAAAATTAAAATAACACAACTTGTCATCAGAAATAAGACTGCTTCTATCAAAGGTGTTCAGCTTCCAAAACATGCTTAATACATTCAATATATAGAATCATTTTCATGTGACAGAAGAAATGTCAAAGTGTATACATGTGAAAAGAACAGATGAATAACACATGTATTTACAAAATTATATTATTTCACTTCCATGAAAGAGAAACAGTTTGAGCATAAATATCTATTTTTTTAAATAGGAAGGCTAAATTACTGCCTTTAATAAACAACTAAAAATCAACAATGTGACTTATATTTGATACTTGGGCTTTGCCTCATTTAATTCAGACACAGTATCTATTAGGTGAGTGCCCTTGTCCTCTTCACAGTGAGGAAGACACAGAAGCACATGTACATGAACTTCCAAGGTGTCAATCATTGCATGACTTAGACTCTAAGAGTATGTCTTCAAACATATTAGTTTTAGTCATGTAAATAGCTCTTCTTCTTAATCATGTACTAGAATTTCTCTAAAAACCACACTGAAGCAGAAATCACTAACAGTAGGTAAGGTTTCCATTAGCTTCTGGCTAAGGGTCGGGCAGTGGTGGTGTACAACTTTAAGACTAGCACTTGGGAGGCAGAGCCAGGTGGATCTCTGTGAGTTGGAGGCCAGCCTGGTCTACAGAGCAAGGTTCAAGAGAGACACCAAAATGACAGAGAAACTCTGTCTCGGAACCACCACCACCACCACCACCCCCCCCAAAAAAAAAAAAGAAAGAAAAAAAAAAAGATACCGACTAGGCTGCAGGGAGCATAGCTACATACTCTCAGCTTAAAGTCCAAGTGGGGGCTGATGGGCCAGCTGTAGTGGCAATTGGTGCTTGGAGGGAAGGGGACAGAGTTCTGTGAGGTGAGGCCAAAGTGAGGAGCACAGATTCTATCGATATTAATGCTCATTGTAATAAGCACTTCGTACCAGACAGGCTGGTGAATTAGTCACCACGAGAGGCTAACAGCCACAAACAACCATCCAAGGACAAATGGTAAGTGATGTTCTGATGAGAAGTGAGAGGAATTGCTGACGGGGGCCCAGCTGAGAAATAACCAGGCATGTGCGGTGGGTCTTGTCAAATACAATGTCTTCTTAGAGGAAAGGAAAAGACGGGAGAGGGGTAGAAGGCAGCTCATTCCTGAAAATCTACTGTTGTGATCGCCAGCCCAGCTGCTAGGAATGAAAAAATGTAACAGATATTTAAACACATTTACCGTATTTAATAATGTTTAAAAATTAAAGCATTTGGTTTCTTCAAAGAGAACTCTGGAGCATTAGGATGTAGTGTTTCTCCTTACGGGGACTTTATTACTAAGTGACTACAAGAGTAACAGTGAAAACAATTAAATTGTGCTGATTCCCCCACCCGTTTTTCTTTGCTTTTAGCAATTTAGCTACAAAACTTGCTTTTTTTTCAGAATGGTTATTCTGACCAAATTGTGGCATGAGTCCTTTGAAAATGATGAGACTCATGGGTGGCTGCTAGAGTAAGAGTTGGCATTTGATAATTTGTGGATAATAGAACCATTTCTGAAACTCTCTGCTCACAGGACAGGGAGAAAGAAGCTTGCTTTAAAGGTTTCAAGGCAGTGTATAACAGTGTGGATGGCAGTATGTTTAACTTGTCCCTTCCCCATTACTGACAACAGAGTGGAGAATACCCCAATGTTGGCAGCATCACCACTCAGTAAAATTGCTGTAACTTGTATAGATCATTCTCTCAGACAATAAATTTTATCAGATTTCTGAATACAATTGTAGTTATTAACAACCTTATAGCAGAGTGAAATACTTTTAGAAGGTAATATAAAGTTACCCTTTCAGGTACCAACAATCTAACAGCTAAAACTAAAGCATCCTACAAACGTGGAAGAGTGCCGACACTGACATTGAGGATAACCCCTGAACAAATGTAGTCTCCTCATAGGGAGGTGAAGTACGACAACCTGGGAAAAACCCTTCGGAAGGTAAGACGTACAGTGATGCTAAGTATTGCAGCAACCGTGCTTGCTTTCTAAGCTGAATGCACACCGCATTTGCTTGACATATTAAGAACAGAGAAAACACGTGAGACAGAAAAGCACAGGACTCATATCAGGAGATAACAAGAAGTAGAAGACAAAGGCACAAAAGCATGTTAATGCTAACAATGGCGAAAGTACAGCCATGGGTCTTGAACATAACCCATGTGTAGTTTAAAAAAAAAACAAAAAAAGGGGGGTTGTGAAGTTTGGTAGGAGGAATTAGACATCAGCATTTTCTGAGATTTGTATGGCTCTCAGCCTGCCTTTTTCTGTCTGCACCATTTATTTTACTAGTGTCTCTAGCTCATTCTGAATACTCACCACAAAGATGTCATGTGCCAAAGTAGTGACTGTCATGTCTAGTCAGAAGCAGACAGGTATTTCCGCAAGCCTTTCTATGCTTACCTTTATTTCTGCTTCTCACCTCCCAAGTTGCCTGCTGGATTCTTGTATAAATGACTCAGAATCTCTCAATAAGTTTTTAATCTTGTTTAGGGTTATTTCTGGATATTTTAAACCAAATTTACCAAGAACCATTTTTGTTTCTATGTGTATAATCAAATGCATTTTGTATTAAAGCCATTTAGAATTCTTGCATTGTCTATATTTTTTTCTCTCATATGAATATATGGATATTGTATGGTCTAAATTCTGCACCTCCTGAAATTTATACATGAAACTTAACACACATGTTGTTGTGAAGTTGGGCCTATGGAAGGGATCAAGTCAGGATGGTGGAATCTTCCTTAATGTGACCAGCGTTTTTGTTAATGATCATTAGAGAGATAGATTGCCACTTCTATATAAGGACACAGAAGACACTTCACTGATGAACTATGGGAAACAATTTCTCTGAATATACATACATATTCCTTGATCTTGTACTTAAGAGAAACCAAAAAAGTAAAAACTAAATATTGTTTATGATTCCTCTAGTTTTAGCATTCTGCTATAATAACACAAAAAGACAACATTATATGTATACACACACACACACACACACACACACACACACATATATGTATATATGTGTGTATGTATGTTTGTGCAATGCCACACTAAGTTTCTTCAGAATAGGAGGATGACTATTTTGTATTTGACATTTTCTTTGTTTTGTTTTTGTTTTTGTTTTTGTTTTGTTTTGTTTTGTTTTTTTGAGACAGGGTTTCTCTGTGTAGCTTTGGAGCCTTTCCTGGAAGTCACTCTGTAGCCTAGGCTGGCCTCGAACTTCGAACTGACAGAGATCTGCCTGCCTCTGCCTCCCGAGTGCTGGGATTAAAGGCGTGCACCATCACTGCCTGGCTTATTTGACATCTTCTATAATATTATGTATTGATACAGGTTCATAATTATGAAATCAATCATTTACAAAGTCTCTGACGACAAGTGGAATTATATGAAAATAGTTGAGTGTCATGTTGCACCAGTAAGACCTCTTTATAGTACTGGCACTATAATCTTTGGTTTTGAACTTGCACAACTGTAAGCATAATGAATCCATATTCCTCATAAATAGTCCAATGGATAATCTTCCATCATAGGAGCAGGAAAAGGGATAAGCTATTTCCCTACCAAAATACTAAAATGTGAACTTGTCCATGGGCATGCACTTCAGTTCCAAGGGATTTAATGAAAAGTTTACATAGTTATCAATTTGAACTTTGAAGTTTATATACATAAATATGGCCATACAAATTATATATGAAAAAGCATTTAAACTAGTGGTTCTCAACCTTCCTAATGCTACAACACTTTAATACAGTTCCTCATGTTTTGGTGACACCAAACATAAAAGTATTTTCATTGCTACTTCATAACTGTAATTTTACTACTGTTATGAATCAAAAGCAAATATATGTGATATCTGATCATCTTAGGCTACTCCTGTGAAAGGGTTATTCAGCCCCGAAAGGGGTCTTGACCCACAGTTTGAGAACCACTGATTTAATTTGTCTTCAATTGCTGATTCCTATCATAGAACTTACACTTTGCAAAAATGAAATGTATTTTTAGATTTAAATGTATCTAATTTGTCTTTTAAAATGAAATGAAATTAAAATCACCAGAGCATGTTATCAGTTTTAGGAATCAATTTTAGTTTAAAAATTTATTGTAAAGTATGTTATTTTTCCTATTTAAAAATTTAAACCAAGTTCACACGACAGAATTTTCTCAGAACTTACACTTTTTTCTTTTACATGTAAAGCGTCATTTCTCTATTGGTAAAAATATGAAATGATTCACAATGGAGCCATCTGATTCTCAGCTAAGGTGTCAAAGTAGAAAAGTCATTCAAACCTTCCCACATATAATAATCATGAGAGCTGGCTTACCTAAAATAAAATATTTAAAGGAACTGGAAAGTATCCCAGAGATGATAGAATAGATTGGGGGGGGGTACTCTTCTAAAGATACAAATAGAAGGAAAACTACTGAGATCCGAATACTGGTACCTTCAAATTAGTAGCATATTAATTGACAAAGTATATCTGACAAAATAAAAACTAGAGGAATCTGGAACCAGTAGTGGGAACTTTTTAAAAAATGCTAAAGTTTAAATGTGACACCAGAAGCCAACAGGGATTTCAGGAGACAACGGTCAATACTAAACGGTAAATACATAGGAAAACAGTATTTTGTGGCTCAGTGTTTATAAGGTATTTTCATACTACCCTTAAAATTTCAACTGGTGAGAGCAAAACCTGTAATATTTTTAAGCTATTAATAGCATATATATTGCAATAACAATACAACAATGTTTCAAGTAGGGTCATAACTGGGAATATGTTGCTTTTTTTTCTTTGTTTGCTTTTCTACTGCAAATTTATATTAAGTAGATCAGCATATGTTAAAAATACATACCTTAATTCTGTTCACTAAAACTAAAGAAAGGTAGCTTAAAAACAAGCATAGGGATTAAAGCTGGAAGTTCCCGGGAATCCACAAAGATGACCGCAGCTTAGACTACTAGCAATTGTGGAGAGGGTACCTGAACTGGATTACCCCAGTAATCAAATCAGTGAATAATTACTCTAACTGTCCTCATAGAGCCTTCATTCAGTAACTTATGAAAGCAGATGCAGAGATCTATAGGCAAGCACCAGGCAGAGCTCCAGGAGTCCAGGGGAAGATAGAGAAGAGGGATTCTATGAGCAAGTGGCATCAAGGTTTTTTTTATAAAGAAATTATTTTTATTCATTTTTACATACCAATCAAAGATCCCTGTCTTCCCTCCTGCCCCTCCAGCCCTCCTCTCCCAACCCATCCCCCATTCCCTCCTACAAAAATGTAAGACCTTCCATGGGGAGGTAAACTTAGTAGAGCCAGGTCCAAGACCCTCCCCCTATCTCAAGGCTCAAGTTTGTGATGGGGAAACCTACATAAACATCCAAACCAAACTAGAAGGAACTCAGGAAGTTCAGACTGACAAGTGTGGAGCCTTCATGGGACTGAACTAGGCCCTTTGCATAAGCAAGACAGTTGCGTAGCTTAGTCTGCTTAAGGGGCTCCCTGGCAGTAAAATCAGGATCCATCCCTGGTGCATGTGCTGGCTTTTTGGAGCCCACTATCTATGGTGGGACAACTTGCACAGCCTTGACACAGGGGGAGAGCCTTGGACCTGCCTCTCATGAATGTATCAGGCTCTGCTGACTCCCCATGGGAGTCTTTACCTTGTTGGAGGAGGGAATTTGAGGGTGTGTTGGTAGGGGAAGGCTAGAGAGGAGGGAGGATGGATGAGAGGGGGATCTGTGGTTGGTATTTAAAACGGATAAAAAGTTCCTTAATTTAAAAAAAAAAAAAAAGAAAGAAAAAAGCTGAATACTAAAAGTTGCTGACTAAAAAGTACAGTCAGGAAAAAGAACATGGGAAACTGAGAAAGAAAAAATGTAAAACAAATAAAAATAATTGGAATATTGTGTTTTTACAAATCACATATAGACTAAATGCCCAATCAAGAAGCAGCAATCTTACAGACTGAATCCAAATTAAGAGTCAGTCATACATTGTATAAAAGAGACACACTTTAAATACAAAGGACAAATAGATTTCTGTGACATCATGGAGAAATGTGTGCATGGTAAGCTGAAGCAAGTTTGAGGATTCCAAGGGTTTAAGACAAACCCACTAACATAAGAATTATTGAAGAGAGAAGGGAGCACTTAGTGTTGACAGTAAAACCAGTTCATCCAAGTATAATTATAAATCCATCCATGTTTGGAAGCAGAAACATAGAGCTGAAATAGGAAATGAACACATTTATAAACACCAATATTAATAAATAGTATTTTATTAAAGGCATTGTCGAAATAATGAAAGCAATAAGGCTACCATACTCTAAATGACCATGGTGCCCTATTGACATTTTTAACTGTCTGCCTAAGCAAGCTGCAGAATAAACATACCAGGAAATACAGTAGGAGAGGAAATTCTAAATCAATAATTCAAATACTTTTAGAAAATAAGATTAAGAAAAATAATTAATTCATAAATACATGAAAGGATAAGGATGAAAAGAAGCAGAAAATAAAATAAAAAAAGAGCAAAAGCAAAGGATAATTATTTATAAATATCAAGAAAGTTAGTCATATATAAACTCTCAGCATCATACGTGGAGCTCCTAAGCACGAAGTGGTAACAAATCCATACTTGATGGTTGATACAGTCAATTTGACAGCATCTAGATTGCCCCAGGATACAAGCCTCTGAGCGTACCTGTCAGCAATTATTTGGATTGAATTAGTTGAGGAGGAAAGACCCCTCTGACGGAGAAAGACTCCATTCTTTGAGATTAGTTCTCAGACTAAGAAGAGAGCTAGAAAAGTAGTAGCCTTAAAATTCACTCTTTTGACCATAGATGCCCCCAAGACCACCTTCCTCCTCCAGCTCCTCCCAGCATGACTTCTCTGTCATGATCGACTATAAACTTGAACTGTGAACGAGAAAGCCCTATCTCCTGTAAATTTGCTTGCCTGTTTTTTTTATTTTTATTTTTTTTTATTATTTTTGGTCAGGGATTTATTTTAGTAACAGGAAAAATAGCTAATCTCATTCCTAATGAAGAAGGTACACTTATTCTATATGTAGCCACTGCTTTGCAAATAGCTGTGGTTGTTTTGGTGAGTGTGCAAGGAAAACACAATTACAAATATCCTGAGCATTGAGTATTGGCAATGGGAAAATGAATCACCCACTTGCTCCTTTCTCAAAGAGATAGTGTGTTGCAGGTATTCTCTCTATGTTGAAGACAGAAATCTTTGCTTTCTAAACAACTTGTGACATATTCGCACAGAGTGGTAGATTCTTTTCTAGGTGTCTTAGATTTGAAGATTCTGTTCTTTGCCGTTGCTCATTTTTCACTGGCAAAAGGTGCAGGCCTAGATAATTTGTGAACATATTAATAAGAATGAGCTTTAGAATTTATTTTTACTAAGTAAAGGCACAGGTGTCACACAAATGTCTGAGGGCTAATTTTTAAAATTAAAAGAAAAGAAATTTATCTTAATTCAAGTGGAACCCCTCCCCTCTTTTTTTTTCAGTGATAGCCTTGTCAAATGTTTAACAAGTACTCCTCTTGAAAGGAGGAAAAACAAATAATCTTGTCCTTATAGAATTTGATTAATCTGTTCTTTGAATACTCCCAGCCAGGTCAATTTTAAGCCATAAGATAATATCCCTACCTGAAAACTGTGACAAAATACACATGGGTTCTGTCTCTTTCTGGCTTTTGCAAGACAACTGAATTACACTACTATTTTTTTTTTTAACCTGGGTAAGAACTGGGTGGGTTGAAATTTTTAAAGCTGATTTCGTTTCACAGCTTCTGTGTTAATAGCGAATTTCTTTGGCAGGTGTTAAAGTTAATTTACTTTCATGGTACTCATTAATAGAATCTGAAACACATTAGCAGGTGCGTGTTACAGGAGAAAAAATTCCTTATAACAAGTTGAGTTTAGCACATCAACAGCACAGGTAACTTCAGTCTTCAAGGGAAAGCCATTTATTTAATAGGACATTTAAAAAAAAAAGATTGTGGGGTTTTCTTGACCTATTTCCTTTTATAGCTAATTTTTCATCCTTCAGGAAATCCTGACACTATACTTTGAATTTCTCTGTAACCTCACATCTACATTCTCCTTTCAGATGCCACTTTGAGATTATTGAAACAGCGTATTTTGTGGTTACAGTTTCAGAGGCTTACATTCCATGACCATCTTAGTGAGCAGTATGACAGCAGGCAGGCAGGCATGGTGCTGAGGTAGAAGCTGAGAGCTTACTTCCCCACAGGCATGAGACAACTGGAAATGGAATGGGGTTTTGGAAATCTCAAAGCCTACCCTCAGTGACCAACCTCCAACAGGATGGTCCCATCTTCTAATCTTTCTCAAACAGTTCCACCAAATTGGAACAAACGTTAGAATTATTCCAGTCTTCTGAGTTTCATATATTTCTGCTGTAGAACAATCTTTTTGTACACTGTCAATCTTTGTTGCTCTCATTAGTCTAATAAAGGACAGAATGGCCAATAGCTGGACAGGTAGAGGTTAGGTGGGAATTGAGTACAAAAAGAGGGCACTGGGTAGAAGAGGGTAGAGTTGCCAGGAGACTCAGAGAGAAGAAAGATGAACATGTTATGATTAGAAAAGGTACCACCACATGGTAGAGTGTAGATAAGAAATATGGTTTAATTTAAGTTGTAAGAGCTAATTAGTAACAAGCCTAAGCAATCAGGTGAGCTTTCATATTTAATATTAACTCTCTGTGTGGTTATTGGGGAGCTGGTGGTCTCATCACAAAACTCTGCCTGCATATTTCACTTACCGTACCCTCATTATGCTCACTTTTATTGCCATACTTGACATGATTTTAATATTTTATGGCTGGACAGTCATCCATTCTATTTATGTATATTTTCTTTATTCATTTATACTTGAAAGAGCCTTTATATTGATTGCAATATGCATCTTAAATATTGGAGTGCAGAAACAGAATGCTGATACTTTTTCTTTGGGTATCCAAGAAGTAAGATGATTAGAATATGTACAAGTTTTTGATGAACTTTCTTGATTGATTTTCTTATGATTACATTATGAGAAAAAGTGTGTAAATGTTCCCTTTATTTTACTGCTGACAAATCCTTAGATTTTTTTTTTTGCCTTTTTTTAAAATGGGGTGGAAGATTTTTTCTTAGTGTTTATTTTTTTGGATATTTTTTAAAATTAGTTTGAGGTGAAATAGAATGATGGTTTTGTTGTTGTTGTTGTTAAGAAATTTTTATTCATTTTACATACCAATCACAGATCCCCCTCTTCCCTCCTTCTGCTCCTCTATGGATTGCCCTAGGAAGGCAATTTCATAATCTCCATGAGGAAACTGGGGATGAGGGGTGGGCAATGGATGGTAGGGGATGGGGGATGAAAATATAAGGGAACCAAATGGTCCAGCTGGAACAGGGATGGAGTGGGAGAGCAATGAAAGAGATACCATGATGGGGGACACATCATGGGGATATGGAAAAACTAGTACTAGGGAAGTTCCCAGGAATCCACAGGGATGACCCCAGGTTAGACTACTAGCAATAGTGGAGAGGGTACCTGAACTGGCTTACCTCATAATGAATTACGATTTTTGTTTCTTAGATGTTTAAACATGTTGAACATTTTTTAATGTTTCTTTGGAAATACCATCTATTTATAAAATGTGTTCATTTAAAAATAAGCTTCTATTTTTCTTGAATAGTTTAGTTTCTTCAAACAATTTTAAATTTTCAAATTCATCCATACGCATAATTGCAAATGTTTCTTTCAGTCTGTAAGTTTTCTCTTCATTCTATCATGTGCTTCTTTTCTTATCTGGGCATTTTCAGTCCAATGTAGTGACATCTCTCCAATATTGCTTATGTTGCCTCTGCTTTTCTAAAAAAAAAAGAAAGAAAAATTGACTCTTTGTGGATTTCACATCATGCATCCTTATCCCATTAATCTTTCTATCCCTTCGTATCTGCCCTCTGCCCTTGCAACCTCCCCTCACAAAATACAATCTCATCAAATAAAATAAAATTTAAAAGAAAAAATCTTGTCATGGAAGCTGTAGTGTGGCACAGCGAGTCACACTGTTTCCCCTTTACTCCATACATCTTTACTTGCAAGTGTTCATTGCAATGAGTGACCTCCTTCAAAGCCTCTGGCTTCTGCTACAGTATCAATACTGGGCCCTCACTGGGACTCCTCTTGAATATCCTGTTGTTCCCCTGTGTCATAGAGATGCTACAGCTTGAGATCTTCAGGACCTGCCCCTTTATGTGTTCTAGCAGTCAATTGATGGGATGGATGTTAGAGTGGGCCAACTCATAGCCGCGGTTCTGGACCTGGGTCATAGCTGGATTGGCCAGCTCTCCCGCATCCTCATCACCAGCTTGAGCTCTCCAGAACTGCCCTGGCTAGTTCACCCTATGCAGCAGGCAACAAGGGACAGGGCAAGTTCTTTTGCTATCAAGCCCTGAGCTGGTTTACCACCATGGTCAGCTCTACTGTGTTGCCTAGGGGAGGTGAAGGGCTCACACTCCTCTGTGCTGCAGCCTATGAGGGACAGGACCAGCTCTCCAGGCCTGCTGCTGTAGGTGAGGGGCAGATGGTTAGGTGGGGGGAAGCATCTTTCCCTTGCCCACACCACCACTTGGTAGATAAGGGGGCAGTGGGTCAGCTCCTCTATGCTCATGCCCTCAGAACTTGCTCACCCTGACCCCTGCCAACAGGGTCAGCTCTACTGTGATGCCCAGGCAAGGTTCTGAGCCTGCTACAGCTGGTGAGGGGCAAGGCAAACTTTCTTGCTCTCATGACCCCAGGGTAAGCTCTTTCTACCTGCTGCAAGTTGTGAGGGGTTAGGTGTGAAGGGCCTCTGCTTTTGAGATATGAAGCAATTCCTGGCCCAGATCATTGAAATATTTCTCCTGTGCTTTCTTTCTAGTAGTTTCAAAATTTTCAATTTTATATTTAAGCATTCTATAGATTTGGAGATAAATATTCATATATCATAAGGCAAAGAGATTATATTTATATTTCAAGCATATCTGTATATGAGGATATCTACCTTCTCAAGCTTTATTTCTTGAAAGGCCTGTCCTTTTACTCGTGTGAAATCTACAATTCATTGCAGTAGCTAATATTTACTTTGGTGCTAAAATGTTGGGCATGCATGTGCAAAGCTTACGTTCCTTCCTTCATGTTCAGTGTTCATGTACACACACACATACACACACACACACACACACACACACACACACACACACACACACCACAGACACATTTATACACACCCAATATATCCAAACACACATCTCAAAGCAGAAAACAAAGTTAACTGTTTATGACAATATGATGGTATGTGGTTTTCTAGAGCCTTGCATTGTGTTTTGAAGTGACTGATGTGATATCTCAATTGTTTTTCTTTTGTTGTTGTTGTTGTTATTGTTCAAGATTTCTTTGGCCAGGCAAAGATTTTGCAGTTTAATGCAGAGATCAGAATTATATTTTCTATTTGAAGAAACAATGCCACCATAGTTTGTTATGAATGGTCAAATTATATATCCTCTGGGGAAATATGGACATTTTAATGATATGTATACTTTTAATGGATAACACAATGCATTCCCCTCCATCTTGTATTTATGATTTCTCGTTTATATTTAAAAACTTATACTGGAGAGGTTTTCTAACCTTTTTGTTTAAAAATATATAGTACTCTTTATACGAAATGGTATTTGTTGTTTAATTTATCTTTCCAGAAAGTTAGGTATTATTATGTAAAAATATTATCAATACAATGATTCAAATGGCAATTATAGCAAAGATTTGGTATTTTGAGAAGTGGAGAAAGATCACCAAAATATTATCTAGGTTAAGAGTTATGTTTAAAAACCATTAATAACAAAATGGAGATCACAAACACACATACCATCATGAAAAACCTATTATAAACAACACCATAACAGCAAATTGAAAAATCCATATGAAATGGATAAGTTCCAGGAAACACTCAATCTATCAAAATTGAATCTCAAAGAAATATAGAACCTGAACTGACAAATAATTTGTAAAGTGATTGAATCCACTAAGAGCCTCAAAGCTAAATTCTTTCAAGCATTTAAGGAAAAACTGATATCAGTGCCCATACTATTCCACAAATAGAAGAGGAAGAACTTTTTCCAGATTCACTTTTCAACACTATCTTAACTATGAAGGATATTCACTATTCTTTTTATATAATCAGTGAATTAAGGTATTTGTATTAAATTCATCAAAGACTTTAGAAATTAATTGTAGTGTCCCCAAATTTTTTCATGTTACAATAATAATTTCTGTGTAAAAAGTTTTCCTGAATGAAAGTAATTAATATAAATTGTCTAGAAAAACATATCAGCCTAAACCTTCTTCTCCAGAAATGGACAGAAAAAAAAAACAGGCTAAGTTACTATGATAGGATTTTATACAAAGTACAATTGTTATTATCTTTCTATAGCCTAAAATGTCTTAATCAATTTAAATGGTATTTATGTATATTACATTTAACCTGTTTAAAACCATACATGTATAGAGGCTCTGCCTGTATATATGTATATGTCCCATATGCTCATAATACCCACTAAGGCCAGGAGGAGGTCTTTCAGATGGTTTTGAGACACCATATGTGTGCTGGGAACTTGAGTCCTATGTAACAGCAGCAAGTACTCTTAACCACTGATCTAGAGGTATCTCCATCCCATTAATCTACTTTTGATACCTCACTTTCCAGTGTGAATGTCATTTCATTAATTAAAAGTTCTTTGTAAGTTGCAAACTGGATTTGTACCTGATGTCTTGGTTATCACGAGCTACAATATATATCTATGAGCATAAAAAAGCATCGAGGTAACACGAAAGTCTACAATGCACATCATTTGGAAGAACGTCATCTTTAGAAAGTGGAAAAGGAGTTTGGGGTAGGAAAAAAAAGACTTTGGGAAGGACTACAAGAAGTGTGGAATATGGAAGGCCTTAGAAAAGTTAAAGTCTTCCCATAGGCTCATGGCTCATGAGAGTGAGCTCTACAAAGCAGATGGGCAATGCAATGAGACTATAGCTGTTGTTTGTTATTTGTGAAACAGCCCAAAGGACATCAGCTTTTGTGGTTTTCACACCAACCACAATCCCCCCTCCCTCCCATTCTCCCCCCAGCTCCCTCCCATCCAACTTCCCATACACTCCTCCTAGGGTGTAAGTCCTCTCTTAGGGAGTCCACACAGGCTGGCATAGCAAGCTGGAAAGGACCAAGCCCCTCCTCCCTGCATCAAGGCTGAGCAAGGTATCCTACCAGCTCTAATAACAGAGGGCACTCAGAACGCTTGCTTTGAGCATCAGCAACAGGAACGACTTATCAGCCGAAGTCCTGCATATCCCTTTATTAATTTCCTTGAAATAAATCTTTTACTTTTAGAATGACTAAGACAGGAAGTGATTCTTCCTGTAGAACAGACATTTTCACCCTATTTCCCACACATAATTAAATTAATGAAACCTCATAAAGGTTTGCGCAGTCCTACAGATTTGCACAGTTCTGAGTGCCTCTACCCACACAGTATTGCACAATAACGTCATTCTTTGGAGGATAAGTACTTGTGATACTTTGAATAAGATGCTTTATAAATCTCTGGCATCTCAAGACCTGTCAGTTGGTGAATGTTTGGAGAGACTTAGGACGAGTGGCCTTGTTAAGGGAAGTATGTCACTAGGGACAGGCTTTGAGGTTTCAAAAAGTGACATTTGGGTTGCTCTCTCACTCTCTCTCTCTCTCTCTCTCTCTCTCTCTCTCTCTCTCTCTCTCTCTCTATATATATATATATATATATATATATATATATATATACACACACATAGATATAGATATATGTCTCTATTCCTCCGTTTCAGTGTCTCTCTCTGTGTCTCTGTCTCTGTCTCTGTCTCTGCTTCCTGATGGTGGATCAGGTCTTAATCTTGCCTCCATGCTTAGTGCTTGCTGCCTTGATCCCATACAATAATGGTGAATGGACTCTAATCACTTTGGAAACTTGAGCCCCAAATAAGTCCCTGCCTTTTTCATGGTGTTTTATCATGTCAGTAGAAAAGAAATGACTACATTGCTTTTATTTTCTTTTTTTAGTTAAAAGCTATGTTTAGCATGAACAGACACCTGTAGAGGGAAGTTTCTCTATGTCCAGTCCAGCCCCATTGTCCGGACGAATCTCTCCCACCTGCTGTCCTGCAGCCACTTATAAAGTTATTATACAGAGGCTTATATTAATTACAAACTGTATGGCTTATGGCTTCAGCTTCTTGCTAGCTAGCTCTTTCATCTTAAATTAACCCAGTCTTACTAACATATATGTTGCCATGTGACCATGGCATTACCGATCTGCTATCTTGTTGTTTCGCTGGCGGTGGGCTAGTGTCTCTCTCAAATCTGCCCTTCTCGCTGTATCTCTGCTTTATTGCCATAGGCCCAAACAGCTTTATTTATTATTCAATGTGAGCCACACATATTCACAGCATACAGAATGACATCCCACAGACACCTGTTGGTATCAGTGATCTTTAGTTGTGCTAGGGTGTAAACTGACATTTTTAAGATCCAGGAGATTTCTCCATGAATAAGACAAGCAAATAATTGTGCAGTAGTGTTCAAGGGTTTCTCCAAAGGATTGAGATAACAGGACATATGCATGAAAAGCCTCCTTTGCTACATGTTGGGTTAAGAGGTCTAATGGTCATATCAAGCAGCTCGAAAATCTTCAGAACAGTTGCCTAGTATGGGCAGACCAATGGCACAGTCTAGGGATGGAATGCACTACTCCTCTGAGTGACTATTTCTACCCTTAATGAATTTCCTCTGAACAAAGCCAAGTCAGATTGTTACCAATGATTATATTACTGAAGTCCAAAAAAATTCATAATAACCTTCATAATAACATCTGCATTCCTCTTTGAAGGAAAGTGTGACTACCAGAGCCCTATCTAGTTTGTACATAAAACTCTAACAAGCTCACCTTACTATCTAGTTTGTACATAAAACTATAACAAGCTCACGTTACCCTTTCTCTTGTTTTTTGGTCTTCCTTTACATATTATCTATATGAAGGCATCAGCAGTGAGTGCCAAATATTTTATTAAGCCCTTTGCTGTCATTCCCTTCTATACTTGTTAAATTTTCACATTGTCATGATAATACAGTATCTAGAAATAAGCCTTGGAAATTATGGCACTTCTACCCTTAGTAGACAGCTCTTTGTTTCTCAGTTTCTTTTCCAGTAGTTGTTAAATCTAGACATGCTTCAGAATCATTCAAAAAACTGTAAAATTGTAAAAATGTTTCAGACTCTGCACTCTGATCCCTGAACTGAAGCTCTAAAAAACAAGCCTCAACGTTTGTTAATTAAATAAAACAATGCACATATGCTGTAACTATAAAATCATTGCCAAGTACACAAGGTATATTTTCATATCTTTGAGAACTCATCTGTGAGCTCTGTTTAATAAGATGAGTAAACAAACCTGACTTGTTTGTTTGCTTGTTTGTCTCATACTTTATTGTATTCTCCCTTTTTTGTTTGTTGTTTTGATTTTGAAAGTGTGGGGATTAGATGTTTTTCAGAGTAATACCATGCTTGAAATTCTAATTGAAAATAGATGACCACTTGTTTATGCTAGAAGTGTTAACATAAAAGAAAACAGGTAAAATGTTAATAAACACGAGACTTGGGCTTCTGAAGTACCAGTGGATAGTCTGTGTGTCTAATTCCCACTATTGTGTTCAAGGTATAAAATTACAATTACTCCAAAGTTGTGTATCCATGTGACATTTTCCCACTGGGTCTTTATTAAGCACTGAGGAATTTCTATCCTTCCTAAGCTAAATGTACTCACAGTGTCCAATTCTCTAAGCTTGTCAAATCTGCCCTGTTTCCAGTAATGTGTGATTGGTCCACAACAGAGGCATGGTTTGACCTTTACATACAAGAACTGCAAATGCAAGCAGGAAAGGTCAGTGTGGCATGCCAGCATCATGATACATGTTAGAAAAATAACTGGATCACTTTAGAGATTTTTCTTGTTTTATTTTGACTTTGAAAATCTGGGGTTGCTTTCCAATAGTACCACAATTTAAAAGTGTGAGGATTTGTCTTACATGATCTTAGCTCTTCTATAAAAAGATGAACTCCAGGAGGTGCAGAGATTTCTCAGTGGATAAGAGTGCTTGTTATGCAAAAATGAGAACATGAATTCAGGTGCCAATATCTATAGAAAGCTAGGCGAAGCTGCAGGTATACCAGTAAGACCAGTCAGAGACAAGGGCATCTCTGAAGCTTCTCAACTAACAACCCAGTTCCAAGTTAACCACTTCTCTACAGTCCCAGTGAGGTATTTCTGTTATTAAAATTAGTACCAAGCACTTTTAAATAAGTGTTTGTTGTCTAAATCCAGTTGTTTTTGTTTTTACTCCTCCAAACATAATTAATCTAGTTTTATTCGCTAGCAATCATTTCTGAGATAGCATTAGCTGTTCTATATAAACACCAAACTCTTTGTGGAAACAAATGTAAACTAGCCATTTTTTTTCATGCTCTATTTCTAATAGATCACCAGGCATTTTATTTATTTATTTTTATTGATTTTGTTTTTCAGATTTATATCCTGTGTAAAATGTCTTTAATATAAAAGGTAAAAATGAGTCATAAGAAAAAGATGAAAAAAGCCTGTAGAAACAACTAAATATTTTAATGAGTAATTTCACTTTGGACAATTCTATAACATGAATTAAGTATTTGATTTCTCTCTCTCTTTTTCTCTCTCTCTCTCCTTGCATTCCTCTCTTATTTCCTTCTCTTACTTGTAATTAAATTTTTTAAGAGGATTTAAACTTTCAGTTTATGTAAAGGAAGTAATGTTGTTTTCAATAATTTTCTAAGGCAATTTCAACGACAACATGGACTGTTTAAGTAAATAAAAATAAATAAATAAAATAAAAATATATAAATAAACAAAAATTCAAAAAATAATATTAAATGAGCAAAGTAGTTTTTGTTTTACTTAAGGAATTCACACAATTGCTTTAACTATCAGGTAGAGCATTCACTGTGCTTTACTATAACTCTTGTAACAGACTAAATCTTGAAGATGACATCTTTTGATCTCAAAGGCAGAGATATAAGTAGATATCAACAGAGTGAGTGGGCATTTTAAGAAAACTCTGAGCCAGGTGGTGGTTGGTCACAAGGTCTGACAAAGGCTTCTTGTCATGCATCACATAGCCCATGAGAAATGAACAGAAAATGAGAGAAAAGAGTTCACCTGAAATCAGGCCCCCCACTTGAGGAGAGATTAATTCAAACAATTGAATAACGCTGAGATGCTTAGAAATTTTAATTTGCACAAAAGAAATATTAATTTTGATGACAAAATCGGGACCTCTAAAAAAACAAATTGGATTTTATTCAACCTAGCATTTTCATTTAAATACATTTCTATCCTTCCCTGAAAGATGTCAGTGTGGTCATTCCCCTTAGATTTCCTTTATGTTCTAGAAAAACATTTATTCACTCATATAATTATACTGATAATATTCTATTAATATAAATAAATGTACACCTTAGTAGAAGTCTGTTTGAATCAACCAACTATAAAGCATATAGGAAATATTAATTTAAGAAATATATAGTCTTGGAAGATAAAATAAAAAAAACAATTAGCAAGCAGCTACTGAAACACATTAATTAATATATGCTATAAGAAATGCGTGAGAATTTTGTAAGACAAAACATATGTGTCTCATTAAGACATAACCAAGTGACTGAGCTTGTTAGCTTGTGCTTTTTGGTGATGTTAAAAAGAGTACTAAATTATGAATATACAATTCCTACTCTCTTGGGGACTTTTAAAAGTGGCTCTGCATGTTAAAGAGCCTGGAACTTTGTAGACCTGTGCTGCCCTTCAGGCAGTGGTGGGAACTCCTTAATTTATAATGATTCTTGTCTTTCATTATATAAAGGGACAGGAAAATCTGGGAAGATATTATTCTATGTTCCTTCATGAATGAATAAATATGAACTACTCAAATTAGGTAGCAAAATCAGAACTTGGATCACAATGGACTGGAAAAGAAAAATCCAAGGCTTCAGGTTTATACTAACTAGGTGACTGGACAGATGTGTAGGACTATTTTATATTCAGAATAGTCCATGAATTTAAATGGGCTAGATATACACTAAATTGAGGACACTATTGTTATCACATTTCCACTCAGTGAGAATAAGACCTGTGACAATTATGTTGGCATTGGATTGAGAGAGATGTTAGAGATTCAGTGGCAGATGGAAAGTGTAATGGATTGAACCAACCATTTGATTTCAGAAAGCAATTGAAAAGATGTGTTTTTTTTTCCCATTAAAGTCTTACATATAGTTTCTTAATGGTGTGTGATATACACTCACCCACCCACCTACCCACACACAACTAATTAGCCTGTGCATCTAAAGAAGATAAAAGAGGTATATATACATTATTAAGGTCCTCCAAACATGATGCCTTAAAATTATTAATTTAATGTTATATCTTGCTGAAAATTGCTATTGGAATTTAAGATGTTCTAAGTATAATATCAGGGGGAATGTGAGCTGAAATTCTTCTTTTGTTGGCATACTATTTATATTTGTGATTTTGAATGGAATAATAGGAGCAACTTTGAAGATTTCAGGGTTTTTTTTGGAGATTATGTTGTGATAAGTGTTTTCTGCTGTCTTTGTAGAGTAAATGAATTTATATTCCTCAGAGTTGCCATTCCTTCCTCTCTTCAATGGCCTTGACTGCTGTAGCTCATTATTACCATGGACATTTTTAGTCATCAAAAGGCTTTTCAAACTTTTGCACAGTACATCATTATTCTGGACCCTACTAATGAATTATTAATTCAGTCAAAATTTAGTAGCCATTCTGTGCCAGCATCTTCCCAGACACTCATTCGGAGAGATTTATAAAATTACACATACCTTGAAAGACAGGAATCCTAATGGAAATTCAAACAGAGCTGGTGCTACTGTTAATGTAATGTAACAAGTGTTGAGTGAATGAGGTAATAATGTGTTCTATATACTTATATGGCTACAATATACCCACATAAATATAACAAGGAACATGTGAAGAGTGCTGTAATAATGAGGTTGTGTGGTGGTTGTAGTTTCTTAAAAGCATAATAAGTGATAGATAAATAAAAAATCTCCTTTGACACTTACACTAGCTAAGTTTGGTTTCATTTCTCTATTCTCTTTCCCCAGCTAAGGTCCTCCAAAACACAAACAGGACTCTTTCTTTTCCACTCACTTCTTGTTCCAACTTGTATTTACATTACCAAACTCCAAGGAAGGGATTTATTCATTTATTGTTATTTTATGACTCAAACTTGGAGCTTCAAATGTGTGAATCAAGTCTTTAGCTACTATTTCAAGTCCTGATGAGAAGTGTAAGTAAATTTTACTTTGCTATATCGTCAGAGAATTTGAAAGACACTATCAATAGCTATCAACATCTTTCTTTTGAGAGGTTTGAATCTCTGTATACATGCCCACCACATTTTCCTGGTGTGCTTTCCTCTTTGTGGATTGCTTTATGTCTTCTTGGCACAAATCCCTGTAATGAAATCCTCAATGGTTTGATTATTGCTCTAACAATGATCTTAATGGATAAGTCTCATCATTTGGTTGCCATTTCTGTTCATACAAAGCTCTCCTATGTACATTCATGTCTGCTTAACTTTCTTCTCACTTTTACTTCCAGAGTACTTGATCCAGCTGACTGTCTAACACAGCATTTCAGTGTCTGATGTGCATGCAAAGATAGAAATTCTAAAACAAACTCATATTTTGCTTTGCTATAACTTGCACTTTGTTTGAGATTTGGCCTCTCCATTAGTGGGAGTATGCATCCCTTGCTCATGTTGGAACACCAAAAATGAATGGTTATTTTTCTTGGTCTACTATATAGCTACTGCATTTCCACAGAAAGCATGAAAATTATTTTTCCAGCATAAATCTTAAACCAGAGGGTCAGCAATATATTCCACAATAAACTAGAGAACACAGGATTGCCTCTTCTCTTGACTTTCGCATTGTCAAAAAATGTGTATGTGATTCACTGTGTCCTCTGGTGCCTCGTACATTCAAATTACCATCCAAATTGCATACCAATGATCTCAGAGCCAGCCAAATCAGATGCCTTGCTTAGTTTCTAGTTTCTAAGGTTTCCAGTCACACTTAGAACAAAACCTAACAGTTTCACAATCATTCTCATAGGTCTTGTGTGGTCTGGACACTCTTTATTTTTCTAATCTGAACCTGTTCATCCATGTCTTTCAAGCTTCACTCTCTAGTTCATTTAGTTGATTCGTTGTCTCTAATATTTTCTTTTATCTGGTCCAATATTTGTTCCTTCTTGTTTATGGTGTGTGTGTGGTATCATCTTATGGGTACAATCATTTAGTCAAAACAAGTATGTTCTTCAAGTGATGTAGGTATTCACAGTCTTGTCAGATTCATTGATGGCTATGGTATGTTTAGGCCAAAAGCAGCAAGTAGTAACATAGTTTTTAAGCAAAATGTAATGGTAACAAGGGAATATCACAGAGGAGGTGACAGACATTTGCACACTCACTAAAGGATGATTTTCAACTCCTTTTGGTTATTTCACAGGAAATCGCTCAAAGGGTAAAAGGCCGTAATCCCATGTTATGTATGTTCAAGAGAATGATCTACAGTCGTCATGCTTTGAGTTTCAAGTAGGGGAACTTATTGGGTATGTAACAAGTGACAGTAAGGGGACAGACTAGCAGATGTATAAGCTGATGAAGGATATCAAATGTATCATCAAATTTGCCATGCAAAATTTAGCAAAGAGTAGCCCAATTAAGTGAGAAAAGAGGAAGCATCATGAAACTGTGTGTGTGTGTGTGTGTGTGTGTGTGTGTGTGTGTGTGTGTGTGTGTGTGTAGGGGGAGTGTTAAAAGCATGTAACAAAAATCAACTGAGGAAATCCCCTGAGTCAGTCATCTAGAGTTCCAAAATGGAGTCCTGAGCAAAGCAGAATATCCTCCTGGGTGACACTTCCAAGTAAAAGAACAAATAGCAGTAGAAAACTAAAGCCATCATATTGGGCACTTACAGTCATACAGTAAATCAACCAGGAAAATAGTCAGTCACCTGGGCTTCAAGATTGAGCTGTCTCTTCATGGATACACTTTCTTCAGGTGAACTTCCAGCTTCCCGTTCCCACACTTGGCATTTGTAAATGATCAGATAAGCAATAGTAATTTCTGTTGGGAATATTTTTTTTTTTTTAGCATTAAAAGACAGAGTTTTCAAAACCCTTAGCTTCTTGCTGTTTTGACCTTTTACTTTTAGAGAGTCATAGGGACCAGCCTGACCCAGGCCACGGGGTTTTAGAGGACAACTGGCTGAAGAATTCTTGAGTCTGAAGTCTGAAATGGGAAAAATACCCATGTGAGTCTGCAGAAATGACATTTTAATTGATCTTTGTTAAAGCATTTTAACAAAAGATACAAAACAAACTTTTCAACAAATTATTCCAGAAGTGTGTAAGAAATTATTGCTTGACTTTAATCAAATGGAATACAAATTCCAAATGTGGAGCTAGATTTAGAAAGCACTGCACTGCACTGCTCTCCACACTTCAGCCTGATAGTCCATGAGGACAGCCGTTCAGCTGTCCATGTTACATCTGAGTGTGTGTGTGTGTGTGTGTGTGTGTGTGTGTGTGTGTGTGTTCATGTGACTAATCCTATATGTGTGTTGCATGTATGCGGCATGACTGTGACTGCATGTGTAGTTATAAAAACAGTTCTTCTTATGTACTTGAAAAATTTGAATTTGTTGGAACTGAACCAATTATATGTAGATGCTCAGTAGCTATTTAAGCACCTCTGAAATGCCTGAATAAATGCAACTTATTTTTCTTGTTTTTAGAGCCAAGAGACTTGGCTATTATATAAAATTCTAGATGAGAAAATCATGCTGATGTTAGTTCCAAGTTCAGTAAATTGTCATACACAGTTTAATTTCCACGTAATATTTCTGCTGTCAAACACAATTCTGAAATGTTTTCCTAATGTTTAAGACAGTCTCAAAGGATTGATTATTATATACATCTTGGTGTCAGTTCTGTTTCTTCTCCTTGAACGTTGTGATATACAATATAAATAGATATATGTTGTGATATATGTTGTGATGTATAATATATATATATGTATATATATATATATATATATATATATATATACTCATATATTTTTTGGTGCAATCATGGTTACATTTTGTATTTAATTCATAGAAAACTAATACAACCACATAGAGAACTTCTAATTAAGAGAAATGCAAGTACTGTTTATTGTTTTACTCAACCCGATAATCTTAGAGCTAAAGTTCTTTTCCTCGTGTCTAGTGGCTGAACAATGACAGCTAGAGCCAGTACTGACAGCTATAACACTTGGGCCTATAAAATGGTCTTTTAGCATTAATGTCCTAATAAATTATGGTGTTTGATTTTCGCTGGCTGCAAATCAGAAGAAAAGTCCCTGGTCTTGTATATGTGTGTTCTCAGAAAACTCTTTTAAATATTCAAAGGGTCCCGTCAAATTGCCTTACCCGTAGGCCTATCTTGCTTTGCATAATACTGCATGGGAGGCTTTCCCAAAGAACTTAGTCCACTTGCTATGGGTCACATTCTGCAGCTCTCCTACTTTACTGTTTAACAGCAGCTGAAAGCATTTGAAGGCATGACGATGTAGTTCTTAGCTCCACAGGTGACTTCAGTTTCTACAGCACCTCTTGTTCTATCTCTCCTTCGAGATCCCTTTTGAATCTGTATTGCCATTCATAACAAGTTGTCTTGAGTCACGCTTTGAAGCATTGACATAGCAGGACTCTCCATTTGTCTATATGTTAAGTACTTCTGTATTGGAGAATGACTTTTGAAATATGCCTTAGCTTATTTACTTTCCCTCAGCTCTATAAGGTTGATATATTTTTATGATTTGCATATGAGGAACTGGGAAAGAAGCACAGGATAGTAAGGTCAGGCACCAGAAATATCATCTCTGGAACAGAGGTTTGAGAACAGGGTGCTTAAACTTGGAATCTGATCCTACCCCATCATTGTTCATTAGGAAACCATACTGAGGAGGGCATCAGGTGCTGTCTATCAGAGTCTAAGGGATAAAAACTGGTTCAACTGAGATATACCCAGTCGACTGATGACCTGTGTAAGAACCTACCGAGTTAGGATGATCTGCAAGCATTATGAACTGCTGAGACATGAGTCTTTGTTGTGATTGTATACTTGCAATATCATTCAATGTCTAACAGAAACTAAAAATTAAATTCTAGTGCCAACATTCCTCTTTTCCCTCCCATGTCCTATGTTTATGGTTATGTGCTTATCCTCTACATAAAAATGTAGTGTTATCAAATACTCTTGCTGTGATGTATCTGGAATAAAAATCCCTAAATTAAGTTTTTTTATGGGCATGGGGATATGAAAGATGCTATGTAGAATCACAGTTCTTCTCTCAAGTGAATTGCATATACTTATAAAAAGAAGAGCCAGCAGAAATGACAATGTGATTGGAGAATTCAAATTCTAATACTTTCAGCACTGAAAGATACAGTAGCTTGCATCATATTTTCTCATTGTTCACATGGTCAGAAGAGGATAGCTAGAAAGATCTTAACTATATATATGCTTTTGTCATCAGAAAAGCAAGTCTTTGAAATCTTTGTATGTCAGAAGTCAGAATAAAATAAAAATCATTCAAAATTCTAGCAGCTAGCGTATTCCTTTTTGATACAGAAAATCTCACACATTCACACACATGCAGAGAGAGAGAGACAAAGAGAGAGATAAAGAGAGAGACAGAGACACAGAGAGACAGAGAGAGAGACAGAGAGGAATGTGTGTGATATAAAAACACTTGAACGCTTGTTCGTTTTGTATTGCTATACCCAAAACTTTACGCTAGAGGGCAGTGGAGCTATTAACATTTCCTTATGCCAGGTTTTCATCAGATTCCCTGATACTTTTACAGAATATAGAAAGCACACATTAATTTAATATAAACGGCATGCATTTATTTTAAAAGCACTTAGCTTGTACTTAATTGTTAATAGATCTGAATTTCTTAGGGCCTTGATTACGTATAGAGGAATGAATTTGACTGGATTTTTTTTTTCTTTATGGAAGTGAGTAAAGACAAATATGAATCAAATTCTTTCATTTGCCATGATACCTTAAGGCAAAATAAATAAATAAATAAATAAATAAATAAATAAATAATAAAATAAAAAAGAAATAATGTGGAATGATAAGGTGCAAGCTGGTGGGTATAAATATTCGTTTACATTTTAATGAAAATAGCTTACAAGATGAGAAGAAAGATTCCAAGTACTTTTTAGAATCTTGTTTGAAATGTAAAAGAAAAAATCAAATATTCATAATAATTTAAGAGCATGCTGGCCGGGCGGTGGTGGCGCACGCCTTTAATCCCAGCACTAGGGAGGCAGAGCCAGGCGGATCTCTGTGAGTTTGAGGCCAGCCTGGTCTCCAAAGCGTGTTCCAGGAAAGGCGCAAAGCTACACAGAGAAATCCTGTCTCAAAAAACCAAAATAAATAAATAAATAAATAAAATAAAATAAGAGCATGCTTGTTATTTTTCTAGAACCTTCTCAATGATTTGTGTTATTCTTCTTGGTTTTGGGCCCAGAAGACTCCCACCAACTGAGGCAAGATAAAATAGAAATCTCACGTCACTGGAACAGCAAGAGAGGGAAAAAACAATTGAGTAGTGAGGGAGGCAGCAATGTCCTAGAGCATCAGACCCCTCCCCAAGTGAAACCTAAAATAACATCTTTATAAACAGAATATCAGAAATGAAATATTTGTTCATCTCATTTCTTGCATTGCCATGAGATATCCAATCTAGATTTTGGGCAGAAATGCCTTAGAGACGAATTATTTGATTTTGGCATCTCAGTGGTGGACAATAGGTTCCCCTGAACATGGCATAATTAACGCATGACATTTCTATTACTTTGTGCTAATTTAGTACTGTTGCTGCCTCTGGTGTCAGGTCACAAGCCCTGCTGGGTACAACCAAGCGAATCCTGCATTATGAACCAGGTGATGTGAGGTCATGGTACCCAAAATACTTCCTTCTGCAAAGACTATTGCCTCCTTCACAGTTGTTCGGTCCTGCTTTTCTCTTTCATTTGTTAAAATCCCATGCACAGGAAAAAGAGAAGGATGAAAAGTGGGTGTTTAGTTATTACAAGTGAGCCAAGTAAAAGAGAGCATATGTGACTTGGCAAAATCAATTAAATGTCCACTTTTAGTATATGTTTTTGTTTTTTTTTTTCTTTTCATTCACAAGCTAAAATTCAGACTTAGAGAAAGAAGAAACAAATACAATTGGCAGGGGGGTTGCTATTTATTTCAGTATCCTTGGGTAGCATTTTGAAAAGTTAGTTAATTCTTTTTTTAATTAGTAAATTTCTTGTAATGTGAATCTTAAAAGGTCTTATTAATAAAAACAAACCCGGACCAGGTTTTGGGGTGAACGCTGAAAGATCAGAGAAACATAACAAGCCACATCCAATCTCACCTTGCCAACTTCTCAGCTGATCTTGTTTTCTCAGACTGAAAGCTTCTGAGTCCTCAGCCGAATGGATCTCAGCGGAACTGCTGCTAAAAGTCTAAAAACTTAAAAGGGGACCTAGTTCCTGGTCCTCACACCTTATATACCTTTCTGCTACCTACCATCATTTCCTGGGATTAAAGGCAAGTGTCTTTCCCAAGCTAGTCATGAGATCTCAAGTGCTGTGATTAAAGGTGTGTGTCACCATGCCTGTCTCTGTTTCCAGTGAGGCCTTGAACTCTCAGAGATAAGGATGGATCTCTGCCTCAGGAATGCTAGGATTAAAGGTGTGTGCTACTGAGTCGAAGACCTCAGCCCATAGGTGTGTGCTTTGAACATTCCATGTAAGTCTATGCTCCTCAGTCAAACATTCTCAGAAATATCATAGATACACCAAGAGCTGTGTTTCTATAGTGATTCTAAATCACTTGAAAATGAAGAATAACCATCACACAAAGACACACACACACACACACACACACACACACACACACACACACACACACAAATGAGGGAGGGGAGACATTCCCCACAATGAATGAAAATGTAGGGATTTCCACCCTTGACTTAGTGGCTCAATAAATATATAATACCTTAGAACCACTGTCCGATGATGATTTGGGGTTACAATTTATTAGATATGACAGTCTTAGAATCATATATAATTCTTATATTTAAAAATTGGATAATTTGATGCCTCAGGAAGTATCGTGTGCTTCTCACACAGTACTTTCTAAGGATGAGAGTTGACAGATTTGGTTCAGACTCAGAATCTGAACTATAGCACGGATCTAGCACACACACCCACAGACTAAAATGTGTTTGTCGCCTTCATCTGAATTTTAAGAATGTATCTTACTTCCACTTAAGTAAATGGTGAATTCTGGCAAAAAACAAACCTGTGCAACTTAAACTTTATTTCACTTGATGACAATGTATAAACTCTCTCTCTCTCACTCTCTCTCTCTCTCTCTCTCTCTCTCTCTATATATATATATATATATATATATATATATACACACACACATATATATCTTGAATTAAATATATGTACACACACACACACATATATATCTTGAATTAAATATATGTACACACACACACACACACACACACACACACACACACACACACACACACCAGGGTGAAAGTTTGGAGTCATTAGACAAGTTGTGGGAGTCAGTTATCTCCTTCCACCATGTGTGTACCAGGGATTAAACTCAGTTTGTCACTTTTAGCATCAAGTGACTTTAACTGCTGAGCAATCCTACCCCTCAGCCACCACTCTAAGATGACTATTTGTTTATGAATCCACGATGATAGCAGTATCATCAGTGAATAGCTAATTTTGAGTGACTAAAGATACAGATAATCACTATGGGCAAACATCACATTACAATAACTGCAGGAAATAATCATCAGTGATGAGCAAAATCATACGAAAAGCAGTGATGAGGATGAGGGAACATGCATAGCTAAAATACAATTCCATGCAAGGTGTCTATTAGTTCCAGAGGGAAAAGTAGATACTTTATAGTGGAGAACTTGTCAGGTGCCACATTGGTCCATTCCAATCGGGAAGACGCATTGACATATGGCTTTTGCTAACATTGTCAGTAAAAACATCAACACATCCTTTGGTGACTTTTGCCCTTTGGCATGTTACAAACTTCAACTTAATTTAATCATGACAAAACATACAAATCCTACTTAAGTGGAATTACACAAAATACACAAGATCTCTTCAAAAAGATGAAACCTAAAAATGATGATGAAGAATTTATTTACAACTTAGAAGAGACTAAAGTCACATGACATTCAAAACATACTATGCTAGATTTGGAACTGAAAAAGAGCAGTGTTGCATGAGCTCATTAGATTTAAATCGGGTCTGTACATCAGCTAATGGGACTCTGTCAATTCAAGCTTAATGGATTGTAAATGAGCCAAGGTTTATAAAATGTTAACTTTTAGGAAAACTATACCAGTGACATATGAGTACTACATTACCCTGTACCTTGTTTTATAAAACAAAATTATTTCAAAATAAAAGAGGTGGAAACTAAGTCAGGAGAATTATGACTCTGAGGTCAGTCTGTGTAACACAGCTGGGCCTTTTCTAAAACAAGCAGGGCCGAAGGGTTGGGATTTCAACCTGTTTGGAAAAGTAATTTAATTTCTACTGAGAATAATTATATAATTTAGTTATTTATTATTCTATCCATACAGGAGCAAGCCTGCTGCATATATTATCTCAACCCTTTAACATAAAGCATTCTTCTTGCCACTTTAAAGAGAGTAAGTTACCAATTACAAGGATTAAATCATTTGCCCAAAGCAGAAAGTCTAAATTTGTTTTGTAAATGTATTAAAAAGACTTTTATTTTATGAATATTTAATAAGATCTTGTTTTATATACATTTTTGTCTAGGCCCCATTTTATAAGTGCAAAATTACTGGTACCATCACATAAGAATTAATAAAATAAATTTGAAATGGTTAGAGATGAAATAAAAGTGGTTTGTTTCAGCCTATTTATGATTCCTTCTTGGCTCTGTACAATCTTTTCTAAGTTCATTGGAGACCATGCAGCTTTTTCAAAATTTTATATCCTCTCCCTAAATATTATTTAGCAAGGAAAAAGAGTTAATGAAAACTTTATTCTACCTTGTTTTTTTGTTAAAGTGGACACAAAAAGTATAAATTTATATGTAGTCATAAATTAAGTTAATGGCTTATTAAAATTTTTCAAAAAATACAGATTTAGAATATACTATTTTCAACAGGGTTGAATAAACATACACAAGTAGGCAACTGCTCCAAGACAACCTAACAAGTTTTGAAACCTCAGAACTTTCAATATTCATTTAATGCATCTCTAAGTTCCTTTCAATATATTAGGTTGGTCTTTGTTCTGGTGACAAGAACCATGTTGGACATAATTCACTTGCTGATTCACATCATGAGACTAAACTTGAGGCTTGAGCTCCAAACTCTGGAGAGTCATGTCTGTTCTTTGGTGAACTTTCATGACTTTGTGACTCCCACTGCGCCTGAATGTGGCTCTGAGAATAGGACCCTCCTATAGAGGAGAGTTCAAAAGGTCAGAGGAGTACAGTAGGCATCAGATCCTCCTTAAAGAGAATATGGAATAGAACATTTTTTATTTAAAAAACTTTTTATTCCTTTTACATACCAATCACAGGTCCCACTCTTCCCTCCTCATGCCCCTTCAGCCTCCCCTCAGTCCCCCTCCCCTAATTCCCTCCTACAAGAAGGTAAGTACTCCCATGGGGAGTCAGCAGAGCCTGATACATTCTGTAGAGGCAGGTTCAAGCCCCTCCCCCTTCCTCAAGGCTGTTTGAGGTGTCCCACCATAGGTTGTGGGCTCCAAAAAGCCTGCACCAGGCATGGATTCTGATCCTACTGCCAGGGGGCCCCTTAAGCAGATCAAGCTACATAACTGTCTCGCTATGCAGAGGGCCTAGTCCAGTCCTATGGAAGCTCCATAAGGATGATCACAGCTCAGACTAATAGCAACAGTGGAGAGTGTGCCTGAACTGGAAGCCAGTAATCAGATTGGTGAATATCCTAAATGTCATCATTGAGCCTTTATTCAGTAACTGATGGGAAGCAGATACAGAGATCCACAGCCAAACACCAGGCCAAGTTCCAAGAGTCCAGTCAAAAAGAGAGAAGAGGGATTCTATGAATAAGGGGCATTAAGATCATGATGGGGAAACCTACAGAGACAACCAACCCAAACTAGTGAAATAGAACATTTTAAAAATTGTTATTTGTTTTATCCTTTAAGAAATTGATGTCATACTTTGGACTGTGTCTAGGAGGATTAAGGAGTAGAAACAACTTGAGAAAAAAGATTAACAAATATTCTTTTTCTAAAGAGCACAAAACAACAGAGAAGGGCACCTTCTCACAATGTCTGGCGTTTTTAATCATATCGTACTTGCTTCCTGTGAGGCTCAGGACATGCTATGAACACAAAAGCATTTGTTTTCAGAGTTCTAGGGTACCTAAATGTGCTGAGTACATGCAGTGTTGTACAGGTATCATTTGCTTCTGCACAGACTCTTCCTTATGTGTGGGCAAAATTCTTCTGTTTCTGAGAAAAACTACTAATCCTGTCAGAAGTCAAGATAAAGCAAGTGAGAGTCAATATTTGTTCAAGACAATGCAACTCCTCATGTGTGGATAATATGGCAGGAGGAGATACATTTTATAGAATAATTTCTCTAAGAATATGTCAAGTTGTTTATAGGAATAAATATAACAGATTATGTCCTATTATACTAAGCACACTCATTCTTATTGTAACCTTGGAAAACAAAAGATATCAGTGAAGGATTTTTATTTTATGTTAAAAGATTTCTTTTTCTAAAAATATTGCTTCACTTCAGGAAATAAACAAAAGTTCCTTCTTTCCAAGACTACAATACTGTAATGAATTGCAAAATGAAAGTTAAAGATGTTTAATAGTTTTCAAAAAATGTTTAAAGTATAGCTGAAAGAGAGCCATAGTTGGGTGAGTGATTTTTCCATGCAACATGTGGGGCTTGGGCCATTTCTTTAAAACCTCAAATCCCCATTAACAAGTGTGATAGATTCGCCTTTAACATGGTCCTGAAAACTGACTACTGGTTTTTTAAAATAGATGCATAATTGAACTGCTTCCAAATACCGTTTCCATAAATTGACACAGCTCTGAGATGTAATCACAAGTCTTTTTAATACTGGTGGATGGACAAGCAGAGACTCTTAACTAATCAAAACCTTGACAACAAGAGACTGGTGAGTACTCACTCTTAGATGTAACATTTATGTCACCACACAGAGGCCCAGGGGACAGTATGGAAAAGAGAGTGGAAAGACCAAAAAGGCAAGAGGATGAAGAGAAATGCAATAGAATGCAGTGTTCTGAATACGACATGGGAGTTAAATTCATGAACACACAGTTGTGATCACCTGTATAAGACTTTTACATGCACAAACAAGCATTCACATGCACAAACACATGGACATACAGGCACACACACACACACACACACACACACACACACACACACACACACACATTCATACAGTGGAAAAATCCACAACACATTCAATAAATACTTGCTAAATCAGAAAATAGGTTACACCTTCCAAAATCAACTCAATTATTAATGCACATATCAAAATGTTTAAGTGAACATAAATAATTACATTCATTAATGTACAGAGATCACATATTTACACTATAAATTATTTGGACATTTCATGAAATTACCCAGTGAATGTTCAGGTAATACCTATATGTGCCACTATTTTAGGAGCATGACAGTCTGGTCCTTGTCTATGCCTTCAAATCATCTCATGTTGCTTTTACACCAAAAACATTGTTGCAGATTTTTCTGTTGTTATAATAATAAAGTGTTTATGGATTTGTATATCATCTTTGCACAGGTACCATGCTAATCTTCTCCATATCACTCCAATTTTAGTATACATATTGTTAAAGTGTGCAAGGATGGAGTTTGGCTTTTGCACATAGCCTTATGACAACATAACTTTGTGATATTCACATTCTTGGGTTCAGTATACTCTTCCCATCCTACTTCCACAAGTAAATATATCTGGGTGTCTCTGCTGAAATATCAACTTCTCCATACAGTCTGTTTTACCACCTTTCAAACCTTTCAAACAAATATTTACTTACTTCATTGCCTGTGTTCCAGCTTGTGCACTTATTGATATGCTGAAGCTTTTGTTTGATCTTCTATATTTTCCCATGTGTAGCTCAGAGCTTTTCCATATGATGCCCCAGCATAAAATGGAATTTAAAGCTCCTATTGGTTGCATTATTTCTAAAATATGTCCCTGTGATAGAACTTTTGGAATAGCTGCATAAATATCAGGAAAATTCCATCCAGAAGCTATTAAATAACCTTGACTTTTTGATAAACCCTTCAAGAGTCCATTCACTCATTTGGACATTTATATAAGTCTTTTGTTTGCTGTGAAAAGGGCTGTAAAATGCACGTACTCTCTTCACATAGTATGCTCCTGGCAAGTCGAAATTCACCACACATCACATGTGTGTTAACTGAAAAAAAAAATCCAGGGAATCAAGTACAGCATTCATTCAAAAGAACAATGCTCTCAGCTTGGAAACAGAAATGACTGAGTTTGTCTTGTCTAAGAGTTATTAAAGTGCACCAATTAAAGAGAGAGATACAAAGAAAAAGAGAGAGAGGAGAGAGAGAGAGTGTGTGTGGGGGGGAGAGAGGGAAGGGGGAGGAAGTGAGGGAGAGAGAGAGGGTAAGGCAGAGAGGGAAAGAATAACACAAACTTCAAAGGAATATGGGGATGTTGGAGCAAAAGAAACTGAAAGCAAGATGAATAAAGATCTGAGCAATAAAATGAAAAGAATAATTAAATAAATGCCCATAATTCTAATGGACATTAGTGAGCCACAGGGAGCAAAAGATCAGCAAAGGAGAAGACAGGCAAGGCAAAGATGGCCTTGAAATAGAAAGCTGCAGAGGTGGTGAGATAAGGTTGGGTGGTGGCTATTCCTATTTCCCTGATCTCTAACGTTTTCACCCCTATATTTGGCTCTGCGCTTTTTATTTAATAAGACCATTTAGAAATTCGTCTACATAATACAATAAATTCAAAGATTTTATTTAAGAGGTATCAACTAGGTCTATCCATAGATGCTGGGAACTAAATAATTGTTATATTTCTATTCTTAAATATGTTTTAATTCTACTATATTTAGTTAAATTCTATTATAATCTTCCTTTATAATTTTAGCTTTTGTATTAATACTGTCTCTATATACAAATATCTTCACTGTTTAAAACAAGTGAGTTTGACCAGGATGGAATTCTGAAACATTGCACTATGCCTCATGATTAAGAAATCCTCAATATTAATCAAGGATATTGGGAAAAACTTCACATCACAGAGTTAATTTGAAAAACTTATTTCAGATTTTAGACTCCACATTTTAGACAGTTAGAATTAAGTTGATAACATAGTGAGAATGATATGAGGGAGAGTGGAATGGAGAAATAGATATGGGGTTTAAAGAAGCTACCTGTGAAATAAAAAGAGCTGAGTCTGTGCGGCTGACTAATTACATGTTTTAATTTGACTGTATCACAGGCTAAGATTCAATCTCACTTATGGGTGTGTCTTGGAGATATTTCTAAATGTGGGTTACATTTGGGCCAATATATTCAGTATATTCAGTAACACACTCATTGTCCTCTCCAATATGAAAGGACTTTTTTTTTTTTAACTTTACAACATATTTTTCTCCTCTACTGAGTTCATAGCATGTCTTGGGTCTTACTCTTGAGGTTGCCAGGTGAACACTTAATAGCCTAATTCAACATTAATGGATATTGTCATTGTTCATTCTCCAATCACACAAAACTACAGCTTCCTGCAGCCACATGATGAATGGGATATTAGTCTTCAGTCTCTGAAATTCGGTAAATTTTCCAAAAATAGTTCTTGAATGAAGAAATGAGATATTAGCCATTGTGTTCAATTATTTCCCTATACTTTCTAAGTTGATTTTAATGTAAATTTTTTTATTAAAACTGTGTTTCCGATTATATACATTTAAATCACAATGCTTTTTACTTCAAACTTACTGTCAAAAAGAAAAAAAACAAACCAAAACACAAACCCTTCAAATATCATCATCTGGTCAACTACCCAAATTAATTCATATTACTAACAACAAGTTCAATAGTTCCACATTAGCAAAAGTATGTCTAATTTGTCAGAAAGGTACCACAAACCTTCACATATTTTCTTTCTTGACTCTGTGCAAGTAAAAGTGAGTTCCAGTCACAGAATTTTTCCCATTGGGGCTTTATTTTACTTATAGATGTAATCTGTCACAAATACCAACATATAAGAAAAATGATGGCAAATCTTGAAAACCTCATGGCCAACTATCCCATTGCTATGTACCTGGATGTACAGGTCAGAGAATCTCCTTGTATCTCTAAAGTAGATATCAATTCAAATCTCTGTGTAGATATTTCTATTTGATTAAGCTACTGGTATTTTAAGGTTTACTATTGTATCATGTAGAACAGCATATGGAACACATCCTGTCTGATATCTATAGTCTTCTTAGAGTCAAATAAGCTCATATATGCCTCCTATTAGATGGATAAAGTATATACATTATTCCATGTACATTTCATATCCCATAGCTGCAGGGCCTTATGTAAAAATTACATATCACAAATACACGGTCCTAGCTGCACCCTAAAGTCAAAGGTAATTGAACAAATGGCTAAACTGAAGTTAATTCTGCTGTTTATAAATATTGAGGTCAACATTGAGACAAACACAAAGTAAATGAAGCTTGGGTTGTCTTTTACTTCTGCTGAAATAATACTAAAAAAAAAAAAGCAGAAACCCAAATAAGAGTATCAAAAGCTAGCATATGAAGATTCAGATATAAAACAATAGCATCTTTTTTTCCAGTGATGTTCAAACCTCTTCCAAGCTCTGCGGTGACTCAGATACCAAAATTGGCAATCATATAATAAAACCATATTTTGTTCCACTAAATCTCTCCAACCCCTGTCTTTTTACAGGCCAGTTGAATTGGTTTCAGTTGAAATCAAATAGTATTTGCTACAGTGGAGTTCCAGACTATCTGAAATGCCTCTCGACAGACTTAGGTGCTTTCCAATTATATTTATCCCCTACTATCTCTCAGATATTTTTTGCACAATTAAAAGCTAACAGGAAAAGGCTAATTCTCTAGTCTCCAAATCTAGAAATACATTTCTATCAGAGGTGAAAAATGAACACATAAAAAGTTTTAGAGTGCTTTCTGTAATAATGGAAAATCTATGGATATTACCTGCTCAAAATAGGAGAAATATATTTTATAATTCAAAGAGCTGATGAGATAAAATTCTGAGAATTTAGACTTGTATTAAAATACAGAATGTATTAAATGAATAAAATATTCTCTCAAACTGTACTGGCATATTTCATCAAATTCTTAAATTTTTGGTTTAATTCATTAAATATTTTAAATTTGAATCATAAAATTTGCGTTACTGTGGTTTCACACTGCTACATACAGAATTTCCTTTCTTCAGAAATTTTACCTCAAAAGACTCAAGCTCCTCAGAGTGAATTTAAGGCTCTTACCATAAGAGGGAATATATAAACTACAAATACTGGAAGCCCAGCCAAAACCATGGCTTGAGGAGGTCATAGACTCCTGTGAGGGACCTCACCACTGTGGCTTAACTAACTTAACATGGAACCAAATAGCTATCTAAATACTTACATCAGTGCTTATAGACAAAAGCTATTTTCATCTTTAATCAGAGTTTTTCTTTGACCTGAACAGAGATGAATTCACAGGTTTGTAGATGTTTGGAATGCTTAGACTAAATCATGATTTAGAGGACAGATATGAACAGTATACTTATAAATCAACCTTCTAAGACTATTGTGAAACAAAGCATGAACACAATATAAGGGCCAGAAGATGAAAGAAGTGTAAGTTGGTATCTTCAGGTCATGACACATCTATTGCAATCATGATCTCTTAGCAGTGGTGGTTGCCTCCATAAAGCCTATGTTGTCCCATTAACAACCAATTACGGACTGGGGAGATACTCATGGGACCTTACCATCCCTGTTAAACTATTGACAACTGAAGTATACTTGAAAAGGACAGTTCCTGTTTTCAGTTGTTTAAAAAACAGTGAACACATCAGGATCAAATGGATACTTCCAAGACCATGTCCATATAGAATTTCTAAGCTAATTAGAGGGTCACAAAATAAAACAAGAAGATGTGAGTATGGAAAATGAACTGGTCAGGAGCTGGAGGGGAAATCAGCAAAAGAGGGTCAGGATGACATAAACAGAATTCACTACATATATGTATAAAACTGTCAAAGTACACACTTAGTCAATTTAAAAAAGGCAAAGAAATTGGGGCTGGAGTGATGGCTCAATGGTTAAGAGTGTTTGTTGTTCTTCCAGAGGACCATAGTTCAGTTCTGAGCACCTACTGGGTAGGGCAGCTTACAATTGTCTGTAACATCAGCTTCAAGAGACCTGATGCCTTCTTCTAGCCTCGGCAAAAACTGCAGTACTCACCCTGTGCCCATATCCATACACAGACATACATCTATACATAAAATCAAAAGTAAAAAAAAATATTTTAAAAAGGACCCCATGGTTGGAATGGCCTTTGAAAGATATTTCTTGACTCTACATTTCACATTACATGTTGTGGTTGGAATCTTGAATGTTTCCATTGAGATTATATTTTAAAAAGTTAGCAATAAGCTTATGGAGTTATTTTGAAGGCTGGGGAGCCTTTATGATATGTGGCCTGGTTGGTAGGTCACTGTGGACAGGATTTGATGATTTTTATTCACCCTTACTTCCTGCTACTTAGCCACATGCTTCCATGACCAGAGGCTGAAACAGTTTGTCATGGCTTCCTCACTCTGTGGACCTAACACCCCTGGCTCTGAAAGCCAAAAGCAACCATTCTTCCTCTAAGTTTCTCTGGTCAGAAGTGTCACAATTACAACAAAAGTACCCAATAAAGCTCCTATTGTTGAATTACACAATTGACCTTTTTTTTTTTTTTTTCTAGGTCAAATTTTGAGTATTCTTATGCCCTGCAGGGGATAATCTGATACTGAATTTTGAAATTAACTTGATTTATAATAGTGCTTATTTTTGGTATATCCTCAGTGTGCTTCTCTCTTTCACCATAATTAGTGGCATGAATGAAGCCTTCATTGTGCCAGTAGCTGGTTGAGAATTCCCCTATGTCTGCTCTGTCAGTCTTCATAACTAAAGCATGAGTGGTACACTGAGAGAAAAATTATGTCTTGGAGACACTGGGTCATGTAGTAGATTTTAAACAATTATGTTGGGGTGTCAGCATCATTTGGGACAATGCCTTCCTTCCTGGTGTCTAGTATTTTTCTGAAGAGATTTGAGAGGAAAATCAAATTGATAGTAGTGTTGTGAGATACAGTGGATGTCTCAGAGGCAGACAGTGGTTATAGTTTAGGGAAGTATAAAGAATATGTTTACGAGATAAACAAGTGTGGCCTCATAAAACATTAAATGGGTACAGTGTTGACTAGGAGACACCTCAGGTACTACCCTTGGAGAGAATTATAGTATCAAATAAAATGAGTAGAAAAACCCAAGTGATGCTCTTCATGAGCAGGGGTGTGATTCTGGAAAGAGAGCACGGATCACCTGATGGTATTATTACCTAAACCTGTATGTGAATGGAGTCACATGATGTACTATGAATTTTATTTATACATTGTAAGTAAGTAAATATATTAAAACCTAGTATGCTACATAGTGTCACATGGTGTATCCTATTATATAAATACCATGCTTACTTATTGAATGAATCTCCTATTGGCAGGAATGATAGAGAAGTTAAGAGATGATGGAGTTTTCAGTTTGGATGTGTTTCCGTATGTGTCTGGAATTGTGCTATCCATACATTTGCTCTAATATGTGTCTGGAAGTGTGCTATTCACACATTTGCTCTGTCTTTCTTCTACCTTTTGTCCTTACCATGAGAAGCTCTGGATTTCCTCAGCAGATTGTACATGAATGTAGCATCAACTCAGAAAACACATTCACATTGGCTTCTTATTCTTTCCTTTTCAAAAAATGTTCTCCATTTTTTTCTAACTGCGTGGTGCAATGAATTTGAGAATAGGGGAAATAAACTCCTAATACTTGGAGTTAATTTCTGGGTTGGGTTTAGAATAGACAACTTCTAGCTTCACTTTCCACGGTAGTGTGGACTGAACACTACCCATGAATAATCCTTGGGGCCCGAAAAAAGTCCTATACAATGAGAAGATTAATTGCTGATTCTGAATCCATTAGAGGCCTTTTTCCAGGGGGAAATTCTGCTGACCAGAAATTCTGCAAAGCCAATGTGCTTGGCTTCCCTGGAAAGTAACAGTGCCATGGAAAAACCAGAAAAAATAAGAGTTTTAATGGACTAAGAATCACAAATGCCATGTAGCATATGGAACAAATCATGGAGTAGTAATAACACTAGAATCCACAGATTTAATAAGAATCCATTTGTACCACACAAACAGAATTAGAAACAAACCCGATACGATGGCACGGGGAAGCTAAAACAAGGGTGGGTTCCTCATATTTCCTTTATCTGTTTATTTTAATTTTGTGAAAATAATTACAATGGTGCTCTATTCATCTACCTTAAGTCCTGTGAACAAACATTTCTTTTAAAATAGGTGTATTGACTGAGTAATGATTATTATGATTTTTTTCCTATTTCCCTTAATTTAAAGATCTTACCAGTCATATGATACTATACTTAGGAATTTTGCTTCAACATTAAGAGAATTCAAGCCATCCCAAATCGATGTCATTAAAAAAAACAAAACAACAAAAAAAAAACAACAACAACAAAAAAACTTCTATTTGTGTCATTGGAGCTGAGGACAACTAGTAACACTTGAAAGCTAAAAGGTTCCTATGAATTGGGTTTACTTTATATGTTGCTCAGCAAGACAAAGTCACTTACCTTCCGTTTTCTAAAACATTTTTCCTCTACTTTTGTGATTCAGCTGTTCAGAGTATGGGTGAAAATTTAGACAGAATAATCCTTAAAATTATTTTCACTGAAGCAAAATACAGAAGATATTCCGTATTACTCCTCAATTTACAAATAAAATATCAATTTTTAAATCTGAATTTATTGCTGTTGCTAGCATTTCCCATTTGTACAAAATAGACTGGAATTTAATAAAAACCTGATTATTTAAAGAATACTTCACAACACTTCACAACCCATGCTTCATGCAGTAAAAACTAATACTTTTACTAATTATTTTACCCTCCATTTGTGGCAATTAAATAAATAGCTCTTATTATTGTTGGTGTTCATACCTTTTTTTCCCCTCCTTTGTCAGTCCTCGATTGCATTTGGTTCAGGATTTGGGTCATGTTTTGTTTCATTTTGGCACACAAAGGTTTACCCTGAAAAATACATCTTGTTTTTGATTTAAATGACCTGTCTGTTAATCCCAACCACATGATATGGCTGTTTCCCAGAGCTAGGGCTACTCTCAGCTGATTCCAAACTTATTATTTTAGATGTTCTAATTCACCACACATCTAGGCAGTCTTGAGATATATAGTATTTAATTACCCTTCTTTAGAAACGAAAACAACAAAAGGTAACAGTTTTCATGTAGTTATCTGCTATAGGCTTGATTTTGACCAATATATTGTTTATAGTCTATACATTTTGTAACAGGTAGATGTAGGTTGTTTTCATAGTCTCACATTAGTACATTGGATGGCACACACAAACACACACACACATATATATATATATATATATTCTTCATGGATTTTGAGTGCAGTATTTTTAATGTATATTAGTAAATTTTTTTAAACATAGATGTTATTTAATATACCCTGTGACTTATACATGGAGAGTGCACTCCACTTACCTTTCTGATTGTGTGGGATAGCTAGAAAAAGTTTATATAAAAGCAATGAAAATGGTGTGAGTAAAGAAATATGTAGGATGTGGGCTAGTACCCTTGCAAGGTGATAACCTTGCCTCATTTTAGGTCATGCATGCTGGCAGAAGATAAAACATTCTGAAGTCAGAGACAAAGGATTTCAATATTCATTCTGAAAACAGTGGCTATAGTTCATATTTGTTACTGTAAATGTCTCATGCTCCCAAGTCCCACAGGCGTGACACAAAGGACCCATGATGGATGTCTAAACACACAGTGGGCTATGTTATAAAAGAAAAACCTTGAGCTTTGGTGAAGTTCTGCTTGTATAGTAAGTCTGTGCTGTGTCTGGGGGGAGACATTACCTCATCTCTCAAGGCTGTTCAGTGAAAACACACCCTGATCAGTGGCCTGGGAAGAGAGTGGTCAGGCTCTTAAATTCTTGGTACATCCATCATATATGTGCAGACTCCAAAACCCATGGTGCATTGCCTTTCCCAACTAATGTGGTTGTTACTGATGCTCCTACCTAAGACATGTTTGGGAACATTGGTCTTTTCTATTCAATTTATTTTCAAAATTATCAGTATAACTCACCAAATATATCATAAAATATGTTACATTATTCAATTAAAATACATAAGAGACAAAAATTACTATGATACATTATATAACCGAGAGTATAAATGCTCAACAAATTGATCTATAAAATACAGTATAACTTGTTTCATAAAAAGATGTCATTCCATAAAGGTATCTATTAAAGTTAAATTTACATCATATTTTCAAATTCACTTGAATTCATATGCACTTAAGTTTGAATAATAAGTAATAGATACTTATATATAATTCAGTGTCTTTTCATGACATTTGCCCTTTTGAAAATTGAGATATCACTCTATTCAAATTAGTGTATGGATTCTTTATATTCGGCCGCTACTGATGTATTCACACTGCTTATGGAACAATGTTTTATTCAATTTCTGGTATCCTTAGGTAGATAAAATTCTTTTTAATGAGTTTAATTATGCTACAAATTATTTTTATAATTGTCTGTCATAAATAATTGTAACCAATTACTCATACAGATAATTTATTAAATGTCCTCTAGAAAGTTTGTTTTTAACACTTGTGTCTACTATAAATCTGCACTCATCAAGGCCTCCAAATAAATCAAATACAGAGGAAAACCATGATAGAGGAGACAAAATACACAGAGTAAATATGAACACACTTGGAGGATAAAGATTGTGGTCCAGATAAATAGAGAATGTTCCTAGATTAAAAAAAAAACAATTGATGAAGTCCATTATCTCCTAACTTAGTTACACATTTGTCACAATCCTAAGATTCCAGAAGTTCTGTCCTTGGTTTTCTCATTTTGGAATTTGGAAAGTTCATTATAAAACTAACAGAAATAATAAAAACCTATGAATAACCAATGTAACCTTGAAGATAGAAACAAAGGCTAGAGCTTACAGTTTTACTCTGATTATTCTAGAAACATGATCTTCGACCTGCAAGACAAACAGTCATTAATATTATTCTTGCTAGCCAGGACAGCAGGTAGGCTAGTTACAACTAGCTACTTCTCCCGCCACTCTGGCAAATCAAGTTCCCCAATCTTATCCCTAGCTCTTTAGTAGAGTACCAGCTGCAGCCTTGCCTCCCTCTCTACCCTCCTCCCCAGTGAAAAACACAGATCCTCCCCTCCAAGTTTTCTTATACTCACTCATCTTTACCCCAGTCCTTAACTCAAACAGGAATTAGCTAGAGACAATGAGGCCACTGAGGACAGGGTAGCAGGTAGCCTAACTGCAGCTCACCAGTGCTCCTTCCTCTCCTCCAAATCCAAAACACAGCATCACACCATCTCTGTAAGAGAACACCCGCTGCGTCCCCCTTCTCCCTGCCCTATCAGGTGGGACAAGTCTTGTTGTTTTACCTTCCTCCCCACTCATCCTGTTTTCTCAGTCCAAATTCCAGAATATTTTCTCTGAAAACCCACCAGCCAAGACTGCCAGAGAAGCAAGCAGGCATCTGAAGCAGGCAGTGAAGCTTGAGATCTCCACTCTGCCTCTTCTTTATATATAAAATCCTCCAGTCTTATCCCTGGCTCTGTAGTAGACTAAACATCATGGTTTCTCCTCACTCCCTGCCCCCATTTCCAGGGGACTAAACAGATCCTGGTAGGACACCATGCTTCAGTTCCTCCTGTGGAAGCTGTCACTCCTTCTATCCCATCACTAATTCCTGATTGTCAGTTCCCAATACCTAGGAACACATTTTACCTAAGAATCTCAGTGGCCACATCTATCAGGATCCCAGAATTTCCTTTAAGGCCAAAGACAACCACTCCACTGTCCTGAGAACCAGGGAGAGTGGGGTAGTTTGGCTAAAAATGGCCCCCATAGGACCATAAGCAGTGGCACTATTAGGAGGTATGGTCTTGTTGGAGTGGGGATAGCTTGGGTGGAGGAAGTGTGTCACTGACAGTGGGTTCTGAGGTCTCAGATACTCATGCCATACCCAATGTGGCACTCTCTTCCAGCTGTCTGCTGATCTGGATATAAAACTCTCAGCTATTACTCCAGTACCACAACTGCCTGGGTCCTGCCATGTTTTCCACCATGATGACAATGGACTAAACCTCTGAAATGTAAGCCAGAATCAGTTAAATATTTTCCTTTAGAAGAGTTGTGGTCGTGTGGCACATACTGTCCTATTTGTTACCTATTGTGTGTTTTGCATGTAGTTATGTGATGATTTTAATTCTAGATGTCTATATCTGCTCTAGTCCTTGTTGGATGATTGTTGTGTTCCTGGATTTCTGTTGTCCTGTCTTGTTAGGGTTTCTGTTGCTGTGAAGAGACGATATGACCACAAGACCGCAACTGCTTTGAGATTTCATCTTATACCTGTATGGCTAACATCAACAAAACAAGTGACAGTTCATACTTACAAAGATGTGGAATAAGAAGAACACTAATTTATTGCTGGTGGGAATTCAAAGTTGTATAGCCATTGTGGAAATCAGTGTGGTGATGCATCAGTATGATGGGAATTGATCTATCTCAATTTCCAGCTATAGCCCTCTTGGACATTTCCCCAATGGACACTTCATTCTATGATAGAGACACTTGCTCAACCATGTTCATTGCTGCTCCATTCATAATAGTTTAAGAGCTAGAGGGGATGGAGTATACCAAGAAAATGAGACCCTATAAATCAATATGATCAATATACACATGGACTCACAGAGACTCTGGCAGCAAGCACAGAGGCTATATGGATTTGTACCAGTTGGAGCTGAAAGAAGTAGACACATTCCCTTATCCCTAACACAGAAATAATCTACAACTGATAACCACTTGTAAGTATAAACTTAATTTCCGTTAAGAGAGTCTCACGGGGGAGGTAAACTACTCTGAATGGTAAGCTGAATGCCATCAGTAGATGGCCAATGTGAAAAACCTCAAAGTCAGTATTGGATAATTCTCTTCTCTTAATGTCATATCAGGGCCTTCCTTCCTTCCTTCCTTCCTTCCTTCCTTCCTTCCTTCCTTCCTTCCTTCCTTCATTTATCTTTTCTCTGTAATTGTAACTTATTGAATTTGGGACATTCTGTTTTATTTTCCTGATATGATGGTCATAATGCTTTTTCTTTGGCTTATTTGTGAGGATGCTTTCTATTTGTATCTTACATAATTCCATCCTTAGTCTGTGATTTGATATCATTATCAGTCTCCATGGATTATATTAGTACCAAACCCCTTTCATTTCTATGCTTATCTCATACCGTGGGTTTAATTTCAATGTAGAAGCCCTCGTCCTCCTCTGGTATTCTGTGGAAATTTTATCAAACTCTTCCCTGTACCTGGTATTTTTTCTTTATTTCTCTCACATCATCTTCAGAATCTTCCTTAAATTTCATAAAAGTAAGAACTGTAATAGTGTGTGTTGAATGTGATCTGAAAAGAAAGTCATTAGAATTAATTTCCATCCCCATTGAGCTATTCTCCTGTGATGGCTTGTCAATCAGGGATGTAAGCCCTCTCTATGGGGTTGACAATTTCTCCACAGTAAATTGCTATTGTGAGTGATTGGTGACCACTCACAGCTTTGCAAAAAGTTGTTTACAAGAATTTTACTTCACAGTACTTTCAGTTGGGGAAACGATACTACTAGACTTATGGACATGAAATTATAAGGGAGTCCTTAAAGTCCTTTTCCATTAATGAATGATTTATTGTGGCTGTGAAAGAAAAGCATGAGTTTGCCTGCTCAGTACAGCCTGTCACTTTTGATAAATGTGACTCACCTTTTAGTAAGAAGTCCAATTTTGCACTGATAGCAAATCTCAAATTTCATAGAAAATGAAATTGTAAGATATCTTAGGAACATAGTCTCTGAAGGAGCAAAATGAGGCAGAAAAATTCAAAATTGCAACTACATTGAATGCCACAAAAACGTGAATGTTGTCTAATGTCAAGAAAGTCACAGAGTCAAGGTTGGATTTTGCCATTTGTAACAGTATTTGTTTAATATTTACTAATGTTAAGAGGTAACACTTCATAGTTTCTTTTTCTATTTCCCTCATTGCCAAATTAAATAATAATTTGAAGGTCCCTAGTATTCTGGACTGCTCTTACTACTATCTTTGTGTGTTGGTGTTTGTGTTTGTGTGTGTGTGTGTGTGTGTGTGTGTGTGTGTGTGTGTGTGTGTGTGTTGTTTGATTCCGGATAGGAATGAAATCTACCACTGCCTGTCATATACAACTTTCTCAAACAAAATGTAGCTAAATTATATGTCTTCTTTCACAAGGGTTGAAACTACCATACTACCATGTTGGATCAGCATGAGGTTGACGTTGCCCAAAATTGATAACACGCCATAGTTTGGTGACATTAAATCATGAGTCGCACTAAATCCTCTTTAATTAACATATTAGATTTAGAAAGCACATACTGATATTGTTTTTGTTTTTGTTTTTTTTTTTCATTGATCTCAAATCCATACTGTAAATTTCAATTACTATCTTGAGGCTGCTGTGGTCAAACAGGGAGTCCTAGAGACTAAAGGGAATGTGATATACTATTTCCTTTGCCTATACCTAAAATCTGAAATATTTTGTCCCTCTCAGACAGAAGTTGCCAGACAGACAAGGAAATGGAATTGTGTTAATGTCTCTTTACAGCATTCAGATATTGAAATTCTAACCCCTACAGGATGGATGTTCTTAGGTGAATTTAGGAAGTAATCACCTCATGAGGGTGGACTCGCCATGAATCAAGTCAGGACACTTCTAGTAGAGATCCCGAGGAGCATTCTCATTCTCTTTCTATCATGTAAACACACAGCAAGAAAGTAGTAATGTGCAATTCACAATCAGCATGCATAAACAAGTTTTTTAGCATAAGCCAATCCACAGGCAAGTATGATTTGTTATAGAGGACAGAACTAATAAAGACAGGAAGGCAGACTTACATTTTTAGGAATTAGTTGAAAATGACATTTATGTGGGGGAGAAAAAGGCCGAAATAATATCCAACTCATCAACATATGGAGATGCAAAAACTGATTTCAGCTACACAATTATTATCATGCTGTCTTCTTATATATCTCTTAGTCCTCACATATCTTCTCTCCCATGGATCCAAATCTCTGTTTTAGTTTCAAACTTTCAATTTCCTTCATTCCAAGATTTCAAATATTTCCCCAATATGTGTCAAGATCATATATATGCAACCTGTGCCTTATTTCTCAGTTGCCCTGAAACTGCAGGATTTACTACCTTAATTTTTTTTTAATCTAGTAAAGCTAGATGATATCACTTGCTTGCCATCATCATTTTTTTAATAGTATACGAGGGACATTTATGAAGATTAATGTATATCAAAGCAACTGCTTTACACATCACAATTCAGTAAATCTTGGGAAAAGATAGACAAAAAATAATAGATAATTCCTACATCCACTTTAAGCATATCTGGTGATACTCAACAGTGTTGTAATTAAACTTTCTTTATACTGAAAACTCGTTGTTAAGTACAGAAAAAGAAAGGAGGAAAAGAAAAAAAAACTTTTACCTTTAACAGCTGGAACTGATTAAAAAAAAAAAAAAAAAAAAAGGTGTTCCAAGAAAGGAAAAGCCAGACAAAAAAGACTCTAGGGAGAGACAGTGTCTGGCTGAAGTACAGCGCAGTATGGGTGAAAAGAATATTCTTCTTAAAAAGAAAGAAAAAAATGTTATCTAGTGCTTTGCCATATTATTGAGTCTTAGATTGGTGAAGACTTTTTTTTTTTTTCTTAAAGCCCAGGCAAGTATAATTTATTCTTCGGGAGAAAATAAATGTTTTAGCCTCCCATTCTTTACCTATAGTTAATATGTTGATGGATGCCCAAGTCCTGAATCTCTGATCTCTGAGAGAGGAATAAGATGATTATAAAGTGTTGTAAAGATTGCAGATTGGTTTAGATGTGGGAAGATTAAAGTAGAACGTTCTGGTTCTAATTATGTTTGTGGGATTTTATGCATAATGGGTTAATTCTGCTTCCAAACTCTAAGCAGGGCTCTTTCTTATATGGGGAAACTATCTTCTTTAATGCATTTGAAATCTGTTTTGCGTTAATGCAGGTGACTGGCCATGTATGTTAAGACTACCTCTCCCTCCACTCATCCTTCTCTTCTTTCTCCTCCTCCTCCTTTTCACCCTCCCCTTCTATTTTTCTTTCTTCTATGGAAATATATGTTGAATAAACATAGAAGAAATTGATCTGTTTTAATACACAGTCATTGAGACAGACAAGACAAGATGCCAATGCTTCTGTAGATAACTCTGTGCATGCTCTTGTAAGCAACCTCAATTAAACTAACTGGGTCACTAATACCTAAATAAATAATAAATAAGTAAATGTATATGTGGCCTGCTTCAACTTACTTTCCATGAAGATAAAAATTATAAGAAGGCACTCTATATAGGGGATGCTTCACAAAGAAAGTGTTTGATGTTGTTGTTCTGTTTTTAATGAAGTCATGCTTTTCCTGTGATATGACCACTATGTTCAAAGAGGATGAGAATTAGGCTACTTATTATATGTAGGTAGTACAAGACACATTTTACAAAATTCAAGTAGACTTTCATTGGAATCACATTAGATGACAATAGTTATTCATCTTGAACATTCAGCAGTTAGACTAGAATTTGAATCCTCTTTATAATGACATCAAGTAAGTCTAAATTACTGTCGTTGTGCCTCGAAAACATTAGTGTTAGTCTTCTTAGTAACCTGGCACTCACCGTCAGGCATTAAGCCATATAGACCTAAGGAAGTTTAAAGATTCTGAATGCACAGAAACAGAGCCACATTGGACCTCCTGGTCTCACAGTCTCATGCCAGCAGCAGTGAAACCTTGTCTCCTGACAGCTGCCTGTGAGATGGAGCTGGCCACAAGCTGCCATGAGCTAAGCTGCATGGCTGTGAGTTCCTGCCACAGTACGCAGAGGTGTCTCCAAGCCACACAGTGTGGTGCATGGTAGATTTAGCCTTTGATAGTACAGACAAAAGAAAAAAAAAATAAAGGTTTGTGGGCTATACGCTGCTGGATGGAAGCATAGACTCACTGCTTCATAGAGTCAGCATAAAAGTAATTTCACCATGTTGGCAAGCTGAGGTGGGTAGAGCCAGTAGCTAAAGCTGCCATTTCAGTCCTAGTAATGCTGCAGTTTAAAGAAATAGATTCACAAAAAGACAGATAAAATAAACCTAGAAATGGTTTACAGTGTGTGTAAAAATGTACATAGGCTTGAAAGAGAGAAGAAATTGACAGTTATATAAAGAAATAGAAAGTTTTAAAAAATAAAAGTCTTTAAAGCAAAAGTAAAAGTAATATAAAAAGTAAGCCATGTAAAGATGGAAATCACACAGTCTGGGTTATAGTGTCTTTGGAATTTTTAACTACAGAGAGACATTTGATTGTAAAAGCTGCTGAGTTAAATTGATATGTATATTTTAAAGGTATCTTGATTTCAAAATTTATGTCTAAGGATATGTTGCTGTGGAAAAGAGGTTCCTGCTTTTGTTTCCACAGAAGATGAGAACCTGTGGATTGCTTCCAGGTTAATATGGTTTGACCAGCCCAGAGCCCCAGAAAGGTCTCAGATGACACCATGGCCCAGGTGATCCAACTTCGAGTCAGGCAACTGACTCAGATAATGCAGCCTCACAAATTATTCCAGTCAGGACTTGACCAGAATTCTTAATTTTCTCAGGATCCCCATTAGATTGCCAGTGCACTCAACCAGTAGGAAGTATTGTTTATTAATGTTTATTTTTATTTAAAGGGGGTTGATTATAAATGCAATCTCTTTCTAAAGAATAAAAGGGGATATATATATGATAGGATAAAGAGTAATAACTTTTATAAAATGTTTTAAATTGCTATAGATTTTAGTTTATTGATACAAACTTAAAGTTAATTTTGTTATACTGTATGAATATTTCTACTCTTGTTTAAAGTATTTTGTTTGTGCAACTCATTTGAAATTTTAGTGTATAGTTGAGAAATACAGATTAACAATTAGTCTTCTATGATAGTCAAACTTATAATCATGTTAATTTTTAGGTATGTATAGATATATTTCAATTAGGTTGGTAATCTTCAAACACTTCAAAGACCTACAGAATATGGCATTTTAAATGTTTTAAAAACTTAGACTTCCTGAACAATGAGACACATCTGCTCCTGGCAGCACTGATTTACTTCAAAGAGAAAGATGGGCATTGATGACACTCCATATGGAGTTTATCTTCGTGGCAAAAATAGCCATTTGGGCAAGAAACTGTTCTTGCCTGAACTGCTTGACAAAATGTTGTATCGACTGGACATGCAGGACCCATAGAAAGGTGAACACTGAACTTTGCAAGGCATGATGGTCCTTCAGGTTCCTGCTTTGCAAAGGAGACTGCCAGACATTCTACGGGAAACAGAGGAAATAAAAAAAAAAAAGAACTGAGAGACTAGAACTAGATGTCCCAATGTTACAGAGGAAATTTGGATGACTGTCCAGGCAGGCAGCTGTCTCTGTCATTCTAGATTTTTAAAAGTTGCTTACAATGCTCTTCCTGTTTATTTAGGTAACATATCCTTCTGGGATCTTTGATGTAGTTGAATAATTAGTCATGATAAAAGATAAATTAGATATGAAACCTTAGACTAACAAATATAGTATAGATAGAATTTTTCTTTAATTTTACAAAATACAAATAGACTAGATACTGTAACTGTAATTCTTGCTTGATAACTGTTTCGTTATATGAAATTTTAGTAGGTTAAAGTTAAAACCTTCCATTTGTTTTGACAGAAAAGGGGAAGTGATGGGGGGAATGTCTTTCTGTATGCTGCGAATATGTGTTGCTCCAATTGGTTGATAAATAAAGGCTTTTGGCCTATGGCAAGGCAGCTTAGAGGCAGGTGGTAAATTCAAAGAGAGAGACAGGAAGAAGGCTAGGAGAGTCGCTAGCTCGCTACCTAAGGGGCAACATGTAATGGGACACAGGTAAAGCCACGGAACATGTGGTGATACATAGATTAATAGCTATGGGCTGATTGAAGGTATAAGAGGTAGCTAGCAAAAAGCTTGAGCCATGGCCATGCAGTTATAATTAATAAAACCCTCTGTGTGTTTATTTGGGGACAGGAGTGGGAGAGATTTGTCCCAATCACCAGCAGGCTGGGACACAGGAAATCTTCTGGCTATGGTAACCCACTTTAATTCTAATAATATGTGAATACAACTTTGAACCCTGAGTTTGAGGATACCTACAGAGATATTTGTCTAGTGCATTGAACAAAGTGAGCATTAAATAGGTACTAGGTGTCATGACTCCTCCTTTCTTACACTTTTCTATGTTTACTTCTATTCCTTCTCTTCTTGGTTCTTCAATCTTGAAAATGTCACATTTTCACCTCATTTTTATTGATTTTTTTTTTTTACATTGATGATCAGAGACCACAGATGTTCTCATTTAAATCATTCTTGTCATCCTTATTATTATTCCTAAATCAAAGTTCCTGGGCTTAGACCTACTGTCACCCCAGGTCTCACTTCAAATACTGATTCACCTTTCACTTCTGAGCCATGGACAACCAAGCAACTATAACAGAAGGGAATGTGGATAAAATCCTGTGGTCATAAACATAAATTCTTCTGCTTTTTAAATCCAGTATTGATTGTGGGGAATACGGTTAGAGCAGCTGGTACTTGTTTGTTTTTATTAATCATTTCTATATTTAAAATATAATTACACCGTTTTACTCCTTTCCTTCCTTTTCTCCAACCCCTTCTGGTTGCCTCTTCTTGATCTCTGTAACTCATTGTCCCTTTTCTTGAATTGTAGTTACCTATGTACTTGTTTAAAAGTGATGACCATACCATTTATGTCAGTTCTGCTCTTCTTGTTCCTTTTTCTTCTTCCTAATTATTTAAATATCACCAGCTCAGTCTATTAGCTTCATATACCTTTTTGTGTGTGTGTGTGTGTGTGTGTGTGTGTGTGTGTGTGTGTGTGTGTATAGCTTTTGTGTTTTGGGTCTTGGATAACCAAACAAGGCTGGCTTTTCCCTGAGGAAAGCTGTTTCTCTCACTCTCAATGTTCTTCATCTTTTGTCTGAAATTCTTTGGGGCTGTGGTCTGTGACTTGCCTTTCCCATGTTAGCTTATCTGTTAATGCAACCCTTGTTGAGGATCTTGTTTAGGCAGACTTTGTTGAGGCTTCATGGGGTGTAGCTTCCTGACATTTCTAGTAGATCAAATTTTACACTCAAACTTCCTGTTCCTCTGGCTATTACAATGCATATCCCTTTTCCCCTGTGGTTTCTTGAGTCTTAGATGTAGAAGCAGCGATACGGGTGTATCAGTAGGTGCCAAGCACCACAGGATCACTTTCTAACAGTGTGAAAATATTTTGAGAAAGAGCTAAATATCAGCAAGAAACAGCGGATAGTGGATTTAACGAAATCCTATGTGTTATCTATGAACAGCAATAGGCATCAGGCATGCATTTTCCTACATATCAGAAGAGCTACAGTTCTGACTATATAATGTAAATGAATTTCTAAACGGTCCTACTAAATAAAAAAAACACGGAGCCAGATATAGGGGTGAAAACCTGAGAATTAGCCACAATTAACCTCACTTCCAATCTACCCAACCTACTTCCTGTCTACCCATGCCTATATGTCTTGCTGTTCTGCCATCTGATTTGCTTTTTCTGTCCAGCTACATCACTTCTTCTTCTTGCCCAGCACTGTCACTTCCTGACTCTCTATACAGACCTCCAGACCTTCATGGTTAGCTAGTGTTGGAATTTAAGGCATGTGGCACCAGGCTCTGTTCCCAGTGTGGCGTTGAACTCACAGAGATCCAGACAGATCCCTAACTCTGAAGTGATAGGATTAAAAGCATGTGCTACCGTTGCCTGACTTCTATACAGTGGCTGGCTTTTTCCTCTGATCTTCAGGCAAATTTTATTGGGAGACACAGTATATTGGGGGGCACAATACACTTACTATTTACTTAGGTAATATTATATCTTTCTGGGGTCTTTGATGTGGTTGAATGTAGTGGGTAGCTGTTCAAGCTTTGCCCTGGAGGTACTACCCCCATTGAGGCCTCAGAAATCTGTCATGCCTACAAGGTGGGCCAAGAGAGAGGAGTACTTAAGACCTGAGATCTGGATGTGCCAGCTTTTTTGGTTCCTGGATCCTTGATGCTGGAAGTCGATCAAGCAGAGTTCTCCAGAGAACAACACTGGACTGCACTATACCTTTCTCAGACCCTGAAACCTATCCCTTTACTTGTAAGTTACCCCACAAAATAAACCTCCCTTTTAACTACGTGGAGTTGCCTTAATATTTTCACCAACAATATCTGAAGACTAGATAGTTATAATTATAATTTTCCTTGGTTATAATACAAGATAAATTAGATATGAAACTTTAGACTCACAAATACAGAATAGATGATAGAATATTTTCTTTAATTTTACAAAATACAAATAGACTAGTTATTGCAACTGTAATTCTTGCTTGATTACTGTTCTATTATATTTAATTTTACTGTTAAAGTTAAAACCTTCCTTTTTGATTAGACAGAAAAGGGGATATCACTCTGTATGTTGTAAATGTGTGTTGCTCTGATTGATTAATAAATAAAATGCTAATTGGACAGTAACTGGGCAGGAAGTATAAGCAGGGCAAGCAGAGAGGAGAATTCTGGGAAGAGGAAGGCCGAGTCAGGAGTCACCAGCCAGACAAAGAGGAAGCAAGATGACAAGGCAGAACTGAGAAAATGTTCCAAGCCACATGGTTAAACATAAATAAGAATTATGGGTTAATTTAAGTGTAAGAGCTAGTCAGTAATAAGCCTGAGCTAATGGCTGAGCAGTTATAAATAATATTGAGGCGCTGGGTGATTATTTTATAAGTGGCTGCAGTTCTGTAGGGGGCCAGGCAGGACCCTAGAAACATTTGTCCTATGATATAACATGTTTTCTTGGTTCTCCCTAGGACAATGGTGTTAAATACCATAAGAAAATTTGTATCAGAGATTATTCTTACATGAATACATGCTGACTTACAAATTTTCTATTACCTTTCTCCCCAATATCCACAGACTTTTAAGCTATATCATTCTTCCCCTGTAATAGGTTGCATATTAAGTGTCAGCATTTACCAATTATACAATATTTTGTGGTATCAAACTTGTAATATTAAATGCATGACATATTTGAAAATGGTATACATAGCAGAAGATATAATTTCTGGCTACTTTTTTCTATTGTGTAGAATTTTGCCAGGACTTCTCATAGCCAGAAGAAAGAAACATAGATTCCTCATCTTTCATGTCATGAGAATTTCCTTTTATAAATGCCTGAACAATCACTTCCTAATATATCTTGGCATAAAATCATCCAAATTCAAATGCAGTTTATTATAAATGACTTAAAGTTGACAGTTGCAAGGCCAGTGGTCTGGGTGAGTATTTTGTAAGATAAGCTGGTCTATATGGTTTGTCCTTTCATGTGTGAAATAACAGAGTGGCTCCTTCCTCTCTGCAAATAGCCTTCTTCTACATATCTGAAATCACTGTGCCTTCTATATATTATGAATATACTTATGATGATAAAAATATTTTTGTATATTTACAATAATTATGGCTTTCTACTGTATTTAAGTATTTAAGATGTTGATGGTAGAAATTTTCTTGCTCCTCAAGACCTTTTCTCCTCTCAATCTCATGTGTAGAACCTCTACAGTAATACAGATGGAAGACAAGAGATCTACTCAAGTATAAAACAACGAAGGAAGTTAAAATATCTAATACTGTTAAAATATTAGAGGGCAAGAAAATGTTTGAAGGAAAAATCAATTAGAAGGCATAAAAAAGAAAAATAGGAATATTCTTCTATAGATAATAATAATTTCATTCTGTGATGAATAGCCAAGCTTAGTTGTACATAACTATTATCCCAACACACAGGAGGCTGAGGCAAGAGCATCACTGTGACTTTTCATTGGGCTGCTTAGTAAAATCCTGTTTCCAAAATTTTATGTAACAAAATTCAAGGGTGATACTGATGAACTAGAGAGTGTTGAAACACATATTTTCAAATGAATAGCTAAAATAGAGGAAAAAATAATGTAAAAAATTAATGATATATGAAATGTAAACACTGTAAACACTAAAAATGTAAAATTTTTCAAAATACTGTTACCTTAATATAAAAAAATGTATATTTAAGTGAAATCATTATTCTTAGAAATAAAAAACTCACATTTACTAATTTTTAAAATTTCCCAAACATAAAATCACTTTAAATATTTATTGATTAGTATAGCTTAAGATTATGGCAACCACTGTCAAAAATAAGCTATATACCTCTGTAATCATTTTCTATCAATCAGGAAACAAAGGGAAACAAATACACAAAATAATTATCAAGAAATCAATGTTTAAAAGGTAAGACAAATAAATATTGCCTAAATTATAGTCTGGAAGCACTGCATATAGAAACTGTACAAGAGGCCAGGCAGTGGTGGTGCACGCCTTTAATCCCAGCACTCGGGAGGCAGAGCCAGGCAGATCTCTGTGAGTTCGAGGCCAGCCGGGGCTACCAAGTGAGTTCCAGGAAAGGTGCAAAGCTACACAGAGAAACCCTGTCTCGAAAAACCAAAAAAAAAAAAAAAAAAAAAGAAAGAAACTGTACAAGACATACTGTTCTTAAGTAATATTTACATTTACAAAAATAACTATATATTAAATCATGTGTAGCTAGTGTTTTCCTGCCTGGCCCACAGTCAGGATAAATTTCTATCACCTGCCAGTCCACAGCCACTCAGACCCGACCAAGTAAACACAGAGACTTATATTGGTTACAAACTGTATGGCCGTGGCAGGCTTCTTGCTAACTATTCTTACAGTTTAAATTAATCGATTTCCATTAATCTATACCTTCCCACATGGCTCGTGGCTTACTGGCATCTTCACATGCTGTTTCTCATCATGGCGGATGGCAGTGTCTCTCTGACTCAGCCTTCCACTTCTCAGCTTTATTCTCCTCCTTGTCCCACCTACACTTCCTGCCTAGCCAATGGCCAATCAGTGTTTTATTTATTGACTAATCAGCAACACATTTGCCATACAGAACATCCCACAGCAATCATGGAATAATCTTGATAGTTCTTATTGGCATGAAAAGTCAATTATCAGTATGCCGGCTGACCACCTAGGAAACCTGGAATGAGCAGACAGTTACCTAATGCTCGACAGTCAATAAATTAACTGCGTAATCTCTTTTCGACATTTTGACTAATGTCAAGTGCAGAATCTCAGCATTCTTTTTTTTTTTTTTTTCAGCTCTCATATCTACTTTTGGGGGCCTATCTCACATTCATTTTCTAGGAGTAGCTAAAAGATAGGGTCAATGACCATATGAAAAAATAATGTTTTTCTTTTCTTTCTTTTCCTCTTTAATAGGTGACTCTTCTTGGTTTTCTAGCTTCCAGAGGAAAGTATTTGCTCCCTGTGAATAGATTAGACTGAATTTATCGCTCTAGTCACCTGCATTCAAATGTGTATTGTGAGTTAAAGTGTCACAATTTCCCTAGCACACTTTTTATTTTCTAATCCTCAAACTTCCCTAAAGAATCTGTTTCTAGTTAGGGATTACTTTCTTTTCTCTCTCTCTCTCTTTTTTTTTTTCCGGGGTGGGTTGGTTCTGACTGAAACTTTATAATATACATATTATTTAAGTTTGGAGATTCTGCCATTAATAAACAGCCATTATAAATTCATTTGTTTGTATTTCTTAAACCTGGAGTTCTATCAAGTTATATTTTGGGATGTTATCTTCATATTTTACTATGAAAAGACACTTTCAATCTGTTGCTTTTGTTTTAGGTATAAGGCATGGTTGTTGTACAGTTTCTAACCCAAAAAAGTCTATACTTTCTTCATCTGAATGTGTCAGAAAAGTTTTCTCCAATAAACATCCAAACTTAACATTTGTTTATTTATTAGTATAGCAAATTATTTTTACATTATTTTCTTTGTACTCTAAGAGAATTTTACTTTTAGAATTTATCCTCCTGATTTATGGTTTTGATATAGTAAAGGGGAAGTAAAAAGATAATAGATTTGAGAAATTTGTATTGAAAAGATCATTCAAAGGCAGCTAGATGGGCTGGAGAGATGGCTCAGAGGTTAAGAGCACAGGCTGCTCTTCCAGAGATCCTGAGTTCAATTCCAAGCACCCACATGGTGGCTCACAACCATTTATAATGAGATCTGGTGCCTTCTTCTGGCCTGCAGACATACATGCAGGCAGACCACTGTATACATAATGAATAAATAAATCTGTAAAAAAAAGAGGCAACTAGACTATGACTTTAATGCTTTAATGTTGCCATTTAAGAGTCTATGACAGAATACCAGGTATGGTGAGAATTTTAAGGCAGTATATAATTCTACAATTGGTCAAGAATTTTTATGGCTGAAGATTCCTGTTCCTATGACTTTCAAGATATTAAAATGCAGTAACTAACAATTGTTTGACCATTTGATGGTTTTCTTGAAGTTGCATAAATATAGCATTTATCTTATAAGATATTGAATTTCAAAGACTTTTTGGAAAATGATTGAAGATATTAGAGCTGTTACTGTAATTGCATATGTGTGTATGCATATATATACACACACTATATGGTATATTATATATAGTATGTTATATATGTATACACACATACAAACAAATTACATGATATCTGTATGTATACATGTATGTATTTCAATTATCCTTAAAAAAACATGTAGTTTAATATTGAAATTCATGACATAAAGATGGTAATAAATATTTTCAACAGCACTCTTGTAAAAGGTGATGGCCAATAAAACTGAAAACCTAATTGGGCTAATTTGTCTTTTAAGTATTTTATTGTGATGACTTAATACTTTGAGCATCAGTAGAAAATTATTTTTTATATAGTGTGTTTTTTATAGACAATGTCTTCATTTTAAATAGTTCAACATTTTCAGTCAGAAAGTAATAGATGAATGCAAGTTTTTAGACCCTGTAAAAAGAATTATTTTTCGCTAAAGATATATATTAAAGTAGACTATTAGAATATGAATGAATGACATCTCGTATTCATAAAAGAAAAAAGAAATTCCTTCCCTCTTTCTAAAGCAAAGTCTATAACAGTATGCTTCTAATTTGCAATTAGGCAGCTCCTTTCAGTGTTTTTAATGCTGTGTGCTCTGTATGAATCAGCAAGAATCTGAAGCATCTGGTGTGGCCCTCATTCTTTATGATAATGTGTTTGTTTCATTAGTCTTGGGTCCTGGATGCTTGTTCCCCTGTTGAGGCAGAGCGGAGATGTAATTGAGTAACTGAGCATCACAGATTTAAAAGGAGCACGGGGCCCACAGAGAACTGAAAACCTAATGATAGTTTGTGTTCCTGTGTCCTACCGGAGACTAATCGGTGCTAAGAAACAAAATGGGCTACTTAGAACATCTTTTGACAGGGCCCTCTAAATTCTCCTATGATGATTTCAGTGGAAACTCTTACAGCCACTGATGGTGATATTATAATGCGTGGATAGGAGACACAGATAGCAAAAAATAGACACTTTGTTTTAGCTTTTATATTTTCCAAGTTTTGTAATTGAAGGATCACATAAATTCTGCAACGGAAATTTAAGAAGAGATAGAAAATAACTTAAGGAAAGTAAGACTCCATAGTATCTTATCCAGGTTGTATTAAGGAGCTAGCTGGCTACATTTCCTTATGATGTATTGCACAAGTGTCATGAAGCAAAATTAATATTTACAAAGAGTGAAGATCCTGCCATGACTGACAGGGACAAGGGAAGTGACAATTTTCAAGAGAAATCAGATTTATCATTCTCTATATTCTGTTTTTAAGATGAAGAAAATTTGCCCAATGAGAATGATAAATAAAAAATTTTAAAAATAAGATTTTTGAAGCAGCAGAGAATACATACTAGAGCAGGTATTTTACTTTATGTTAGGTGCAATTTCATTAAGTAGCATAAGGGTTAGAAAGACATTGTCTTCCAAATTGTTTTGCTAAGGAAATATCCCAAAGGAAAGGAACAAAATTGGATTATTATTTTTGTATTTAGTACTTAAAATTGTGCTTTGTTAACTGAGAATACTACCTGTTAATACCAACTTTGGTAACTTGCCTAAGAGTACTTCAACTGGCCTAAATTTCTTGTAAATGTCATGTAATCAATTAGGTTATGGAAAATCAAAACCAAACAAATATTATGACTTTTTCCAAACAAGTACATTATTGCACATATAAGGAGAACCTTTTGAAATTTACTTACTCATTTGCTTCATTAATTAACTAAGACAACTTAGGAAAATTCATTTGCCATCCAGGCTTTCCTTCTGGATGATGTTTTGATTTGGGACACACACATTTGAAAGTTGGGATATTATTCAACACTCTAAAAATAAACAAGTAGGAAAAAATGTTTTCTTATCAAAACAAAACAAATTAATTCAGGTACACAATGTAACTTAGCCAAAATTCATAACTACCACAGTGTCTGTGTGGTCATTTCGCATCATTCTTTTCACTGTTCAAATGATTATATTCTTTTTGCTTTGTATTACACTTCATTCTGTTATTTCAAGAGAATCAGCATATCTTATCAGCATGTGCCTCTCCCTGCTCTTACTGATCTCCCCACAGAGACCAAGTCATCCAATCACAACAGCTAATCTATACTTTTGACAGAGCACATCAGAGCAAGTAAATCAGAAGATACCTGAAAAGGCAAAAAGAACCCTTGGTTGTTAATTAATTCAGGAAAAGAAGGGGAGCAGGGACCATAGGTGCTCACAGAATTTACCTTTATTACTTTCTTTCCATGCTCACGATTTTTGCCCTCTCAGTGATCTGCATTTATTCTCCCTTCTTTTGCTATTGTCTAACCAAAGTGTAAAATAAAAATAATAATTATTATTCATTCCCTTTCACTGTTTGTAGTAAGAACAGGAGGGGAAAGGAGGGGAGCCTTTGTGTATTTACAGCTGTTACTTTCTTCTGTTTCCTTTTCAATTATCCTTAATAGATTGCTTTGATTAAAACAATGATGGAGCTTAGAATAGCTATTTATTATGCTCTCAGGAATTTTAAAATCATATTAAATCTTGTTCAGGAATTTATTTTGTAAAACAGAGCTTGATTGTACTATTTCTTACTATCAATTAAAGACCTATTTTTTATTTAATTTTTTTAATTTTTTATTTTCAAACGTCTTAAGTCATGAAATTCTGTAAGATTTTAAACTGCTTGGGTTTAAATTGTGCTATAAGGATAAAATAAGATAACTGATCATTCTCATGTTCTTAAAACCTCATCCTTTATTGCTTAAAGTTTATTATTCTGCAGAATGGTGGTGGTACAAGCCTTTAATCCCAGCTTTCAGGAGGCAGAGGCAGGGGATCTCTGAGTTTGAAGCCATCCTGGTCTACAGAGATTGTTCCAGGAAAGCTAGGGCTGTTACACAGAGAAACTCTGTCTCAAAAAATACAAAGAGAGAAAAAAAAGATTATTCTTCAGAAATATTTTGTGTCACCTCAAATGCCACTGTTCTTCTCTCATGATTTTTTATCCTCCCCCACTTAGATTCAAATGATGGCATTAGCTTATAAATCAGCAGAGTGAATTAGCTAAATTTCAATTGAATTAACAAATATATAAGTTGAATCAAATTTTTAAAAAATCGAAAGATCTATTTTGCATCAGAGTAGTTTGGGGGTATGTATTCTGTGGTTTTATTGATTTGGAGTCTGTAATGAATTCTTAATCTAAGTGTTGGGAGCCTTGCAGCCTAGTCTGTGATCAGCATGCTAATGCCTGTCCAACAGGCCTCCATGAGGCAAAGCTCATGGAAGATGGTCTCTCACTTGGCAAGGAGTGGACTGCAGGGCAACACAGGATTTTTCTCAATCCATGCAACCTTCAGGGTCTTTTCTCTCTCATGATATTGTTGACTGTCTGGGTGGGTATTAGTTTTACTTTGTCAGTCACATATGTAGTAGCTATAATTTTCCCTGGAAATTTCATTCTTCCTCGAATGTTTCCCCTTAGAATCAGCAGAGGGCTAATGCTTCTTGAATTTCTTATTTGGAAATTCTGGGAACTAATTCTCAGAACTAACACTCCTAATTCTGGGAACTTTTTTGACTCAATAGAGACAGTTAGTTACATATGAGAAAACAACACTTGGAACATTAACCATTTCTCACAGCTCTGGAAAGGAGAGAAAGACATGCCAACACTTGAGAGTACATTCCCTGGATACCAAGCACATAGAGTCAATGATAGGATCTAGTATGATCCAATGGGGAAAAATAAAATGTAAAAAATGGGATGGGGAAATCCATCTTTACCACACACAGGAGCTTATTTTAGTGGAAGAAGTATGGTACAGTGGTTTGGGATAATAGTGCCTTAGCAAAGTTTGAATTTTATAGAGAGATTGAGACATGGGACTCTATTATAGAAAAGGGAACTATATAAAAACAGACATGAAAGAATTACTTGGGATTAAATATTGTCCTTTTTTATTTGTTTGTTTTTTTTTTCTGTTTGTTTTTGTTTTGTTTTGTTTTGTTTTTCAAGATAGGGTTTCTCCATGTAGTTTTGGTGCCTGTCTTGGAACTCACTGTAGATCAGGCTAGCCTCGAACTCACAGAGATCTGCCCATGTCTATTACTTTTTAACTTTGTAACCGCAAGTACCTTCCAGCTGACATAAGTGCTGCAAGAGCAGGATGTGTCTGGCTCAATATTTAGTTAAACTTGCAAAAATGCTGAACTCTGTCTAGAATAAGGTTATGTAGACAGTGGGAATATGTATTTGGCAAAAACATAAAGGAGAACAAGAAGGACTTTTATAATGATTATGATTTATTTCTTAACATTATAATGTATTTCTTAAAAGTCAAAAATAAGAGCCAATAATAAAGCTGTTCATGTAAGCCTAGTTAAAAAGAAAGCTCTATTAAAGTATAAATAAAGACAGCTAGAGCTATTCTGAGCCACGTGAGTGTAATCCATCTGGTCCTCAGATTTTTTTCTTGTGCCAATGCCACTTTCCTGCCTCAGTACCTAAACCCAAGCCTAGGCTGGACCCCAGCATCCAAGTATAGAAATATATAATGTGCCACTGTATCTATATCAACATGAATATACACAGATACATGTTTCCCCACATCTACTTATATACTGAACCTAAATGTTTAAAAGTCAGTAGCGAGGAATACCTAGGTAGATCACATAGACATTTCAGATTAGTAGGCTAAGAATGAACAATTAATTAAATACTTTGATCTTGACTCTACTCTTCAAAAGAAAGAGATAAATAAGAGTAATACAGGAAATTAGTGAAGAACACTTTGGATCATGAAAGCAATATGTGAACTAATCTTTTCATGTGTAGCATATATTTCATGAACTGAAATGTGTGGTCAATTCTGATGAATAATGCTGCAAACTTAAATGAGGTTAAGACAGAGAATAGACCAGGAGAATTTGGAAGTTGTCACTCATAATTAACATTGAGGATAATTATTTCTGCACAGTGGTCAGTTGGGGACCTTTCCTGCCTATATCCCCCCCCTTCTCTCTCTCTCTCTCTCTCTCTCTCTCTCTCTCTCTCTCTCTCTCTCTCTCTCTCTCTCTCTCTCTCCATTGAATATAATAGTTTCAACACTGTTTTTATTCCCCCAACTCTAATTATATATCATTAAAATATTGTTCATGCACTTTTTGAGAGTATAACCAATTTTTCATAGAAGTATAATCATGGCGTGGGTTTCATTTTCCGATCTGTTATTTATGTTAATGGACTTGCATACTTTTCTGAAGCTTTCTGTGTTTTAGTTTTGTCAGCTAGTATCTTACATTTCTCCAAGAGACTTGGGCATAACTTAGTGATTCATGTGGCAAACCATAACTTGTTTACACAGAAACCATCATTTTAACCCTCCTTGATGCCTTCTTTGTTTAGTAGAAAGACAATTCACTCAATGTCTCCAGATTCCTTAATCCGGAAACAGCTGTGTTACACAGTTTTGGATGGTGAGGTATAAGTCAGTCTTTGGGGCAGGATGCTGTTGAAGGTTCATTTATGATAGAGGCTCATCCTGCACTGTGTAGACCTTCTCAGCTTTTTCCTGGCCTGAACACAGAAAAGACCCCTAAAGGAAAGAGACAACTACACTAAGGACAGAAGAATCCATTACAGCAGTGGCAGTGTTTAGCTGGACCAAATGTTATTTGATCAACATTTTGAGCATTTGAACCAACCGTGAGGTAATGATTCTAGAATCCTTTTACAATGAGGAAAATTAAATGTTTACTTATTAAAGACTTTGTTAGCTTTCAGTTTGTTTTTGAATGTCAAAACATCTTCAATTCTATAAAGTGTAAAGGGTCTAGGGACTCCATTTACATAATTTATACTTGATGAATTTAAATCTTCTGACACCCGTCCTACTGATTATGAGTACAGGAGGCAGAAAACAACAAAACAGACATAAGAATTAGGAAACTCTCCACTCTGCATTTAGGAAAGAAACAGCTTGCTCCTTTGAAAAAGCTGAATTTCAAAAGCAATGAAATCTCACAGGCAGTTGTTGTAGCGTCCATCCACTTTGAAGCAGAATACTGCTGTTCTGCACATCATGGCAATCAATCAAATCATGTTTCTTTATTCATTAATAAATCAAGAGCATTTTGCAAAGATACGCAACCCAGAGTGTTCTGTTGTACTTCAAACAATATCCCATGAAGGAATCTACTCTTTGTAATTTTGTACTAAAAGATGCACAAAGGGCACTGAAACTGCCTCACCCTCAGCTTCCTTTTAGTTATAAGCCCATGGCTACAGGGAAATAACAAATCCAGATATCTGATGACAAATGATTCAAGATTTATATGTGATTTTAATGAATTACACAAATGAGCAGTATTGCTGATAGGTATGTCATTGCTGATTGTTCTGAGACCTACTTATTTTAATTTTGTATTTAAAAGTAAGAATTAATTTTATAAAACTACTTCACAAGTCTTTGAAAGGCAGATTATGTTTACAAATCAGCTGAAGATATTTTATTTCATATATGTATTTTTATGTAGAATATAAATTACAAATTTCATTATAAGATTTTCAAATAAAACTTACTTTTAAAATTTTGGTGGTGATGTTGTAAATCCAATACATGGTTTTCTTCCCTACTCCTTTGATACTTCCTTTTTATATCTACAAATTCCCCATAATTTGCATTCATATCTCATATGCTCTATGGCTTCCCCAATAACTCATTTTCTTTTCTCTATAGTTGTTTTTCTACTTTCACAGTGAGACTTATTTTAATTTTTCAAGCTATTTTCAATCTGTTTTTATTAAGGAATTGCAAATCTGAAATATTTCATTTGTCTTTGTATTCCTTTTACTTTCTGAGATTGCCTTCCTGGTCTCCTATAATATGAAGGAAAACATTTGAATGTAATTAGATCTTTCAAACTAAGTGTGTGTTCAATTCATGTAGCTAGAGTTTTCCTACCTGGCCCATAGTCAGGACAAATCTCTCTCACCTGCCAGTCCCACAGCCACTCAGACCCGACCAAGTAAACACAGAGACTTATATTGGTTACAAACTGTATGGCCATGGCAGGCTTCTTGCTAACTGTTCTTACAGCTTAAATTAATCCATTTCCATTAATCTATACCTTGCCACATGGCTCGTGGCTAACCGGCATCTTCACATGCTGTTTCTCATCATGGCAGCTGGCAGTGTCTCTCTGACTCAGCCTTCCACTTCCCAGCTTTATTCTCCTCCTTGTCCCGCCTACACTTCCTGCCTAGCCAATGGCCAATCAGTGTTTTACTTATTGACTAATTAGCAACACATTTGCCATACAGAACATCCCACAGCACTTCCCCCCCTTTTTTTTTTCAAAAAGGAAGGTTTTAACCTTAACAAAGTAAAATTACATATAATTTGGGAATTTGGGCGTAGCTTCTCTTACTACTTCCTGCTGGAGGGGGGCGCTGTATCTTATGGGGACACAAAGAAAATTTTAGGATCATGGAGTAGTCCGTGAGGCTGTATTGTCTGAGCCAGTTGCCTTCAAACCATTCTGGATGTTGGATCATCTGGGCCATGGTGTCATCGGAGACCTTTCAGGGGGTCTTGGCTGGTCAAACCTGATGTATCTTAATCTGGAACAAATCCATAGCCTCTGGCTTTCTGTGGAAACAAAAGCAGAGTCTCCTTTCCAAAGTAACATATCCTTACATTCAAATTTTGAAGTCAAGGTATCTTTAAAATATACATTTTGGCATAACTCAACAGCTTTTACAATCAAATGTTTTTCTGCAGTTAAAAATCCCAAAGACAACACAATCCAGATTCTCAGTGTAATATCCATTTTTACGTGGCTTATTTTTTATACTACTTTTACTGTCTCTTTAAAGACTTTATTTTTAAAAACTATTTATTTCTTTATATAACTTTATATATCACCTTTTTTGTCTCTTTCAAGCCTACGTATATTTTACACACATTGTAAACTATTACATCTGAATCTGTCTTATTGTGAATCTATTGCCTTAAACTGCAGCAGCTGTGGCTGCTGGCTCCGCCCACCTCAGCTTCCCAACATGGCCGTGGTACTTTACCACCGGCTCTGGGAGCTATTGTGGGTCTATGCTTTTATCCAAGCAGCGTACAGCCCAGAAACCTCTTTTTTTGTTTTGTACCAGCAAAGGCCAAATCTACCACGCAGTTTAATGTGCCACTTGCAGAGGCCTCATTCCCGCCATACTGCAGGTGGAGTGCGCACACTAGGAACCCACCAGTAGCTCAAACCGGCAGCTGCCGCTCATTTGAAAGAGACAATTAGGAAGCTGTTTTTAGCTCCATTTTAGAATCTTTTTTCTCAGTTTTTAGGTGAAAACTCTTGCCCCACATTGGGCGCCATTTGTAGCTAGAGTTTTCCTGCCTGGCCCACAGTCAGGACAAATCTCTCTCACCTGCCAGTCCCACAGCCACTCAGACCCGACCAAGTAAACACAGAGACTTATATTGGTTACAAACTGTATGGCCGTGGCAGGCTTCTTGCTAACTGTTCTTACAGCTTAAATTAATCCATTTCCATTAATCTATACCTTGCCACATGGCTTGTGGCTTACCGGCATCTTCACATGCTGTTTCTCATCATAGCGGCTGGCAGTGTCTCTCTGACTCAGCCTTCCACTTCCCAGCTTTATTCTCCTCCTTGTCCCGCCTACACTTCCTGCCTAGCCAATGGCCAATCAGTGTTTTATTTATTGACTAATTAGCAACACATTTGCTATACAGAACATCCCACAGCAAATTCACTTCATTTTGTGTTAATCCTTTTGTTTGTTTGTTTGTTTGTTTGTTTGGTATTTGTTTAAAAGGTTTATATCGTGTTGTACCTTTTCATTTTTTTTATTCTTAAGAGCAACCTTAGTGTTCCTTGTATGGACATAGATGTGGAGCCAACCATTGGGCATTATCAACCTACCAGGGACTCCAGCTACAAAGAGAATTGCAAGGAGAAGAGACTCTCTACTTCAGCAGCTGTTAACTTTATGGCTTTCAGTTAGGGATGGGATCACTGCAGATGCTCTCTCATCCATGCTCTAAGTTTACCTGAGATTATTTGATGCATCCCACAGTTGCAGTAGGTATACAAGAGATATTTCATATTCAGAACATAACTGTTCACAGCTTGCATCTCCATCTTTGTAATTTTACATTCGTCTATCCCTTTTGTCTGAGATTTTTCTCTGAACCTTGGAATAGAATAGTGTGGTAGATGGCTCATTGGTACTTTCAGCTTATATTCCCCCCTCTGAGGCAGACAGAGAAGACCAATATATGATTTGCTTTTTTCTTTATCATTCAGAAGATTGCTGACTCATGTAAATGATCAAAGGAAACAATACATTTTTAGAAGAATTTATTATTGGACATTGTTAAAAATTAAGGGAGATGTGGAAGAGATATTTTTGATAGTCAACATGTGTGAGACCCATGCTTGATTTACAGCAGCATCTCATCCACTCCTAAAATTAACCCTTTAGATTGAGAAGAAGGTTGTAATCTTTAACTTGTGCACATCATATCTGAGAGTCCCTGTTTAACAACGAGTTGAAAAGCAACACCCATTATCTCAGATAACAGAATCATGGGAAGCAAAGAGATTGTTTCAGAGATGGCTCATCAGCTAAGAAATACTGTTGATGACTTGTCTCCCTCCAGCCTTCTGCTTTGCCTCTGTTGATTTTTCAATGTTTGCATTCATGGAGTGACTTTTTGCACTCAGAACTGTAGGATAATGTGTCTGTTGTTGGAAGCCAAGATGTTTGTGCTACTTTGTTATGTTAACTCAAAAAAAAAAATAACACAGTTAACATTTATAGGTTATCCCTAGAACATTTCTAAATTGTATGATTAAGAGTAATGTTTGCTTTGGCAAACAGACTAAAAATGGTGGCCAATAAAAACCTCCCATGTATACCAAGTTAGCGGATGGGAAACATGGAATTTGCATGATTGCAAAATCTCTCCACAGGAGGCTTAAGAGAAAAACTCCAACTTCACTGCAGAAACGGGATTGGTGCTGCTTCAAGCCAGTTACCAGACAAATGTCATCAATGTTCTTGAGCCTCCACATGATGTAGAGAAGGTCATATCACCCTCTCTGTCAGACTTTGGCCAAAATTGAACATAAAAATCACCAGAAGACATTGAAAACACAAAGACTGAGGAATAGGTTACAAAATATTTAGGCACCATCCAATTGTCAAGGTGTTAAGTCAAAAATTACAGGCTGCTTGAGAAAAAGAAGAAACAAAAAGATAATAAATTTGTGACCCAGGATTACATCTTGGCCAAGGAAAGGAATGTATCAGTGAAAAAAAAAATAAGAGAAATTTTAAAGATTTGGAGGTTAATTAAAATATATATTTTAAAGTGATTTTATTCTTCTGAGATTTTTATATAACATTTTTAACGCTTGAGGCGAAGATAGAACTTATTTCTGGAGTGATTTCACAGTTATTTGGAAGCATATAATTATTTCACATATGCACTTAAAAAGCAAGTTAAAAGTTAAAAAAGCAAGTTAAAAATATTTCATGTAAGATCATGAGAACAGTGGCTATTCACCTAAAAATGCTACCGTCTACTAAGTGTTCTATCAGTTTGCTGTTTTAATCATGAGAGGATTCAGTTATTTCCCTTGTAATGATGTTATCATACATTTTCCTGTTCTTATATTATATTATATATTAGCAGAAATGCTTTTCTTTACACATTTTATAATATTAATTTACTTTAGAATAAATTAAACACAATTGGAATGGCATTGTGTATAATATAAATAATTATAGACTTATTTAATATTTGAAGATGAAATTTTTATTCACATTCAAATTGAAACAGAGGTCTTTTTTTTTCTTTTTAGTGCTGTTTTACAATAGTTTGAAACAAATTATACAACATCAAACCCATGAAAGAGAAAGCACAACTCCCAATAATTTTTTTTTTCACACAGAATAATTTGTTTATCTTTGAAAATACAAAAGAACGACTGGAAAATTTTAAGACATAATTTTTATTGTTATTATGATAATTCAAAGTATTACAATTTCTTTAAGACTATTTAGACCATTATAAAATATGTTTTAATTGATTTAATTGAAATATTTAAATAGAATTATATCACTTTCCACACACTCTTTCTTTTCTACAGCCCTTCCCATTTCCTCTCCCACACTCTCAAGATAATAGCCTTAATTTATTATTGTCACATACAACTCTGTGTGTGTGTGTGTGTGTGTGTGTGTGTGTGTGTGTGCAATCATGTGTATTTGTGAGTGTATGATCAAATACATGAATGAAACCTGCTGAGTCTCTTTTATTGTTTGTATATGGTTTCTTATTTCTACTTTAGTTGAACTTGAATATCTTCAGAATTTTTCCATTCTTTTTAGAATTTACATATATTATATAAAATTAGTTTTATTTTTTATTTAAGCCATTAAATCTGCACACTATCTGCATTTATCATCTATTATTGGTAGATTTTAATCATTGCTTCTTTTCTCCGGATACTTATTGATATTTTCTATGAAGTTTTATCTTTGTCTTCTGTTTACTTACCTTGTTTTCTAGTTAAAGATTGATATAGTTTTCTTCTATCATTCTTTTTGTTTGTTCTCTACATTTTCTAGAAAATATATATCTCAAATTTACTTTCTGAAAGATTTTTGACCAAGTTTATTTCTTGTTTTAATTCCTTTAGTTTTTGAGAATATAATTATGTCATTTCTCCTTTCTTTTTCCTTCCTGTAAACCCTCACAAGTACCCCTTCTACCTCTCTTTGAAATTCCTAGCCTTTTTTTATTAATTGATATTTTGTAATTATATTCTTAAAAACTATTTTATTAGTTATTTGAGAACTTCATGAAATATATTTTTATCACATTTACCTTAGCGCATCTCTTTAGCTCCTTCCAGTATGCCCCACCTCCTCATCCTCCAAGTTTGTGTCTTTTTAAAATCTCAGTAGCCCATGAACTCCAATTTATGTTGTTTATATACTTTGAGAGTACAGCCATCCACTAAAGTGTGCTCTACTTTATGTTATCCACTTTGTGTTGGTGGCGAAGATTTTCCACATACTCTGTTGTAAGTACATAAAATTTACTGAAGATCCCATCATTGAGAATAGCTTTAAATAGTGGGTAGGCTATTCCATTGAGATTTCCTCAGGTCATGGAAATTATTCATGAAGAAATTAAATGTGTAAGGCTTATTCTAACACTGAGTATAAACCCAATCTTATAGTGTTTTAACTAATGATAAGGCCACAGAACTCAACTGCAGTTGTGATGGAACTGCCCAAAGTATAACAAAGATACAAAGTGGAGTACTACCCACCGGGTGATAGAAGGCATCATAGACCAAAGGGATAGGTTGAGTCATCCTTGCAGTCAGTTGGTTATAACTCTGTCCAACCTCCACCTAACAGTTGCATAGAAATCAAGGCACATTCAGTTCAGTATTTTTTAATATCTCTTTTACAGATACCGTGTAAGATATTAATCCTTAGCCTGTACACAAAATTCATTAATCAATGTGTTGTCTCTGTCATGTAATTATATATTATGACGCCACTGATTTAAACAAAAAGTAAATTTAAAAAAATGAAAGAAAAGAAATCTGAATTTCCCTTGCCCAGAAGTCATCATCTGTCCATAGCTCCTTAGGGGTAGGAACTCATGAATTCCTTCATATAGCATTGTCTTATAGAACACATATTCTAGTGAGAATTATTTCTGGTGGTTTTAAACTATATATATATATATATATATATATATATATATATATATATATATATTCTCACCTTTGTTTCTTTCTCTGTGTCTTTCTTCCTTCCTTCCTTCCTTCCTTCCTTCCTTCCTTCCTTCCTTCCTTCCTTCTTTCCTACCTCCTCTCCTTCCTTTCCTTTTGCTTTGGCTCACAAAATGTCCAGAATTCTTAATTTTAATTTCCCCATGAGTCCTAATTAGAGAAGCAAGAGACTCATATGGTATGCTCATGGAAAGAGAGTCTGGAACACTGAAGTGACAGCTAAGTAGAAGAATCAGACTCCAGAAAGAGGAAAGGTAAATAATAGATTCTCCATGGATACATCAGAAGTCTTTCTATAGGCACCTGGACATTAAGCCCTGCAAGACTTGTCTCATACTTTAATTTTCTGGTGCCATGATAAAACAATGCCTTTGTAGTTAAGCTCCATAATTTGTGTTGAAAATTACATATTTATCTACTTTATAAAATTGATGTCTGAAGAATGTATAATTAACACTTAGCTAGTCCAAATCCATGTATTTGTTAGAGGGTTCTGTCATAATATTTGGTTATAATCAAGAAACACAAAAACACAGGTGTGTAGTCCAGCTTGAGAAAGTGGGCATGAAAATGAAGACAACTGGTATTACACAATGTGTAGGGATCATCCAAGGCATAATTATGTGATAAAGAAATGAATATGATGAAGAAAATGCCATGGAAAGAGGGAGATATGTTTGAGAGTTATTGAAATTAATTGAAGGATTACAGGAATGCAGATATGAAAGGATGTTCTAAGTCTGAAACCCTGGACGTGACATTTAAAGTAAGACAAGAGATTCTTAAGGGTTGGAGTTACAAGTGATTATGGTTTCTGGGAACTGAACTCCAGTCTTCTGCAAGGGCAACAAGTACTCTTAATCACTGTGCCATCTTTCCAAGTCCATTAATATTTTGTATTGCAATTGATAAGTAGTTTGGGTTTATGCTTCAGTTAAACTACTGTGTGTTGGACAATGTCCTTTTCCCCAACTCCATGAAAATGTTTTATTACTTTTATTCATCTCACATTAAAATCACTTCATTTATATATATGTTACAAGTTATGATAGCTTCAAAAACACTTTTAATCACACATTTATGAACTATGATTATATAAATAATATGATATGCCATGTTTAGCTTAATTTAAATTTATATATATCTGTGTTCAGAGTGAACAATATAGATAAGTATTATAAATCAGTTCATGTTAATATTATCTAGTTCAATAAAAGTTAGATTGATTCAATATTATTTCTTGCCCTTTTGCCTATCCCTAATGCAAAAGAAACAGAAAGGAAAAATCATTGTGATTAAAAACAAATCATCTACTAGTGAATTTTAAAATTAATATGTCCCTTGTGATAGTCATAGTTTGAATTTTACTCTTAATTAGGTACAATCTGAAACTGAATTTAAAGTAACAGCTGTAAAATGATGAAACAGAAATCATATGTTTAAATCATTTGATGTTAAAGACTTCATAATCTTAGCTTTAAAGGTCTGAGAGAAGAATGATTTGGCCAGTAAAATTTCTTGTGTCAATATTTTCCTGTGACAGATGAGGCCTTACTAATTTTTACTCTTAAATGGTAGTGATTTCAGATTTATTAAGGGTCTTTTTATTTCATCTTGATATTAGATGACTGTCATATGTGTTATTTTCCATATACACTACCAGTCATGATAAATATTTGAAGTGAGATAAGTCCTTCCACATTCTCAAAGACATATTTTGTAACAAATAATATTTTCACAGTGATGAGCTAAATGTAATCAGACTAACAAGTACAGCCTACTATGACACATTTACAAATTGACCTAGATGCATTTTTCAAATATTATGAGTTCATATCTTTGTGCATATGAAAATAAATGCCCTGTTGGAAGATGAGTGACTCTGGTGCAGGCCATAGACATGCCTCACATCAAGGGAGAGAATGAGCTCTACTGCACCCCATCAACAAGGTGGTTTTTCCTCAAAGTATGTCCTAATTTTTCATCAGGACTTTCCCACTCCCACAGAAATATTTTAACCAAATCATATAATCTTTAGGCTCCAAGAACATTTTTAGAGATAAAATACAGATCTTGAATTTAAAAGTGTGTGAGTGAGGTACCAACATTCTCCTGAACTCGGTCACTCCTTGACTTTTACATGCTCTCATTCATTCCATAAAAATGATGAATTTTCCTTCTCCATTTTGACTTCTAAAATAAGACCATGTTGTTTAAGGTACCCTATAATTACCAAAGTGCCCTTAAGAGAAAGATTGAACAGAGTAGTCTTAGCACTTGACAGTTTTTTCCATTTATGTTTTGGCTTCCAGACACATTTCAGGTTTAATTCATGATGCTATTTTAAGAGAATAATTTCAATTCCAGCGTTTTGAAGAGCCTGTGAAGGTTTGTGATATTGATAACCAAAGGTCCTTTTAGGCAATGACTTCATATTCACATTAGAGGAGATATTGAATGAATTTTCTGTTTATATTATCAGTATTTTAACTGATTAAAATACTTATTTAAAAAGGAAAGTCTTTGCTGAATTTCAAGTCAGTTTAGTTCTGGCTGTAAAAAGAACAATTATGAGAATGTGGCTTCCTTTTTACTGTTTGACCGTTTAAATAACAAGAGTTATTTTTAACTAAAGCATATAAAATGATATAAAATTAGATAAATTTGTGGGGTCCTAGGTTCTAGGTGGTAGTGCACTAGGAATGTTCCAGTCAGAGCAAACATATCTATGTCCTAGGACTTTTATCATTTAGTAATAATAGAAACATTCAAAATCTAGCTTGAAATATATAGGGAAAACTCACAAACACACCTGCTCTAGCTCACTAGATAGAGCTCTTATTCCTATCTGCTGTGACTTAGTTCATTATGAATGATCTTAGTAAAACACTTCATTCCATCATCTTAACATGAACATGTTCAATTTATTCTCCCTTGTTTTTGTTTTCTCAAACATTCTATTAACTAAATTATTATGGAACTAATAGATATCATATGTTTTCTCTACGATATTTTCACAAGCATTCAAGTATCATCACATTTACTCAATTCCAAAGTTGGTAAAAAAAATTACTAATATGACCAACTATTAGTGCCAGGATATGATAACTTTTGTGAAGAATTAGGCACATTTTTATATTGTTTGATCTCCAAATAATACCCATGTATTATGCAATTAGTTTTCACTAGGTTAGTCTTTATTTTCTGTAACCAAATACATGTTTTATTCTTCTTAAATCTAGAGGACTTAAATTACTATTAGTGCTGTTTCTCAAAATGAGAGGGACTTTTAAAGTTTATCCTCTGTTCTATAGAAAATACTTAGAATCCTCAGACCTTGAGAAATTAAGACATTGCTACACTGGAAATTTAATCCTATACATATTAAAGTAACGCATAATGATGCTGCAAGTGTCTTAGAATTTCATCATGTCTATTTTCATCTGTATGTGTGTTTTCTGTACCATATGAATGCAGGAAGACATAGCTAATAGTGTCTTCTGCTAATTTTCGAAAGTCAATAAGGAATATAAATTATATACATTATTCTTGAAGCAAAAATTAATTTAAAACAGTTTGAATGTATTTGGATTAGTTTTATTGCAGTACAGAATATTATATAATGTGCTATGCTGACAGCACATGCTATCTCTTATATGTTCTAGACACATGTGATTTCTGGGTGAAAGTAATTTTTTAAAGGTGCACATTCCTTTTTAAACAATACAAAATTTAAAAAATTCAATATGTATTAGACAGATCAGAATACAAGCCTGACAAAATAAACAGCAACATTTTTAACAAGTGATATTTTTAACAGTTTAAAATTTATAATTTGGAAAGTTGAAAACTATATTAAGATTTGTGAGATTACCTTTAGTCATTGTGGATCTGTCCTGTATAAATGGCAATACAAATTATGCTACCCCAAGAGTATGACTGAGAAAATTTTAGGATAAAATGATCTCAAGGATGATTCTGATTGCAAGGATAAAGTAGAAGAATCCAGAGGTAAGATTAGTGCATTAATGATGGCCTAATAACCAAGGCAAAAACAAGAAGACTATTTAGGAGTAAAAAATTAAGAATCAAGTTGAGTCATAATTATGAAAGGAAGATATATTAGAGGACACAAAGGTAAGGCAAATGTGATCAAGAAGAGCACAAGACAGGGTGCAGCTGTAAGAGCAACTGATGCCCTGGTAATGGACCAGGATTTGGTTCCCAGTACTGTAGACGAAATTCTAAATAGTCTTAGTAAATAAGAAACACAGAGACAAATACAGAGGTAGTAGCCGAAGAGATCAGAGAGCCACAATTACCTTATCTTACCATCTCGCCAATGTTGCTTCCCCAGAGAGAGTTTCTTCCTGTCTGACTTGTCTTTTTATTGCCTTTCTGTTCTGCCTTCTCACTGGCTCTAAATCCAACCACATGACTTCCTCATCACTGCCTTTCTATACAGACCTCCAGGTCTCTGTGGTTGGTAATGGGATTAAAGGTTTGTGTTACCATGTTTGGCTGTGTCCTTGACCACACAGAGAATCTGCCTGCCATGAGATCGGATTAAGGGCGTGTGCTACCACCTCCTGACTCTGTTTATGGCTGGCTTTGACCTCTGATCTCCAGGCAACTTTATTTATTAAAATACAAATAAAATATCACATTTCAGCACAAATAAAATATCACCATACAATACCTACCTGACAGTTCATGATCATATTCAACTCTAGTTTCCAGGTGTTGATTCCCACTTCTGACCTCATTGAGCACTGGATACATACATGGTAAAAATATATACATTTCAGGGAAGCATTCATCCAAATAAAATAAAAATAATTATCCAGAAATTCAGATTTTGAAGAACATGTGATAAGATATCTAGTGTCCAAGCACAGACTGTTGCTGTGTGGGTGACAAACTGTGAGTTACGTAGGTAAGCACGCTGAAGCAAATTGATTCTTTATAGGGTCTCACTATGCCTCTAGAAAAACTCTGTGTGACAGCACTGTTTTTGCTATTGTTAATAAGGTGGGTGGTTCTGAAGTAACACTACAATAAAGTGTGAGCAAATGAAAATATACTGAAATCTGATGGATTTTGCTTCTCTAACCAACATGAATCAATGGTTTTCCCCAGTGGTATAGCGGTTCTTTCATTTAGCATTCAAGGCCTGCACAGTTATTTTCCTTCCCGCCTTCACTTGGATCAATATAGCAAGTGCATACTAGAGAATGTATTTCTTATAGTAAAGATGCTGAGGGAAATGTAATTCAGCACTTCAACCCAGCAAAGTAAAATTACTTACTGTTTTAACAAAAACTATCGTGAAATAGACTAAATTTATGATTCTCCTTGTGTCCTTGTGCATATGTGGACAAATATTTTGAGGAATACCATACAGGATCACCTGGTTAATAGAAGGAGAATTATGCCTGTTATTGTAATCCCAACCAGCTATTCATGACTGAAGAGAATATGGCAGAATTAGGGGTGGAAGGATTATAAGAGTAACAGGATCCTGAGGTCTGCTGTGAAATTGTGCCTACTAGCAAAGTCAGGGTAGCTACACTCATATACTCAAGGAATCTCAACACCATGGCTGACTAAAATATACCTGAACAGCTCTAACAGCTGACATCTCTATATACATGAGGGAAATCTCATGAGTCTCCACCCATAGATGAAGAGTTAACAGCAATTAACAACTGCTATGAGAAGAATTAATCTTTCACAGAGTTAAGTCCCTGATTAGATATCCAATACTAAATGGTCCACCCTAGAACTGGAATCCCAGTTAATTTGGCAGGCACAGAGAAAAATCAAGGAGGAGTGAGAGGGAATGATGTAATCATATTTTAATTGAACTTAAATACATAAAAATATTAATTAGCACGATAAAAGTCGATAGGGATTGGGATTCTGCATACACTTTGTGTGTATGAAATAAGCTATAAAACATATTCAAATTTAAGTCTCTGAGATGTTATATTCTAATAGCTATTTTGTTACTGTGAGGAGGGTTGACAGAAAATAGAATCACAAGTTTGATAGGATTATTTATTCATGTAACTTTTTTTATTTCTTTCAGTAATGTCTATAAGAACAGAAAATAAAATGTGTCTATAAACTGGGGAGGTTGATACAAATTCTCACCCTCCTTTTCTGCATCTCTGTTTTGAAAACACATTTGTCTCCTTCACATCAAGGAGGAGGTAAGTAGATGACAACATGTAATCATATTGTGATATTTTAAAATAGTTTATGAAGTAAGGAATCAGTAGCTTTATGCAAACAAAACTTACACTAACAAGATATTTTATTAATTAAGAAACAGTTTTGAAAAAGTTTCTTACAGTACGTGCAGAGTGGAATTCTATCTTTGTCCTTGATTCATAATGCTCATATGACATTGCTCAAGGAAAGAGAAGATAAAATTGTGCTGCAGTCAATCATAAATCTATCACTAAATTCTCAGCCTTGAATCACATTGTGAATCATTTTAATCAGTGGCAAAGTTGTAGCTTAAGAAAAAAATATAGACATTAAAATTTAAAAAAAATTATTACAGTTAAGTGAAGTTTCTTATACTTTTAACTAGACAATTAGCAGATAAACATTTCTTACTCTTTAATTTATAATTTTCTATACAATGTAGTTGATCATATTCTTTCCCCCTCCCAATTCCTTTCAGAACCTCCCAATCTACTATTTCTCTCTTTTAAACAAACAAACAAAAATAATAAAAAACAGCACAACAAAGACAAAAACTATGAAGTCTCTTTTGTGTTGGCCAACTGCTCTGAAGCATGAAGCCTAACCTGGATTGTGATAGATACATCCAGTGTCATTTCATTGATGATAATGGATGTTGTCTCTCCCAAAAACCATCAAACTGAACCGAGCTACTTGATTAGAGGCAGAACTTTGTGCCCACATCCTCTTCTTGTTTGTGTTTTGTCTGGTGTGAACTTGTTCTGTTTTTGTGCATGTTATAACAGACTGAGTACATATGTGCACTGTTCCTGTTAGGTCTGAAAACATTATTTCCTTGGAGCCATCCAACATTTTTGGATATTAAAATCTTCACACCTCCTTTTCTTCATGGATCCATGAGCCCTGAGTGGATGTATTAAAGACATCCCATTTAATGCTGAGTGCTCCAAAGTTTCCCATTCTCAGTACACTAACAGTTGTTGTGTGATGTGTTTATCACTATTTACTGCAAGAAAAACTTTCTCTGTTGAGTGTTGTGCCCTGAATTGCTCTATTGGTGTCATAATATGTCATTAGGAGTCAGTTTATTACTTTATTTAGCAGAATAATAATGGTAGGTTTTTTATTATGTCCCAAGACCTATTTAGTATCGGGTTTGGTTTCAATTCCAGTGTCAGGTATGAGTTTCATTTCATGAAACAAACCTTAACTCAAATTGGGAACAGTAGATGATTATTCCTACAATATTTGTGCCATTATTCCTCAGTGGATATATCTTGCAGGCAAGTTGTTATTGTAGTTTGGGAACTTATAGCTGGTTTATATTGATAATTACTTTTCTTCTCTAGTAGTATGTATAGTAGTCAGTAGTGTTAAAGATTCAAGTTGAGCACAAGCTTAGTGTCTACATTTTCAGTGGCATAAGTACATGGTACTTCCAGGAATATTACCATTGTTTTAGTATCAGGTAGTGGAGGGTAACTCATAGTATTGGCAACATCCTGTGATATTTTTTAGAAGAGGGCAAAGGAACTCCTTTTATGTCCTTGAAAGATATTTAGGCACAACAGATTTCCTAGTAAATGATCTAAATAGCAAGTTGGTATGAGGATTACAATATATCAATAACTCCTTTATAAAATAATTCAAATCAAATATGAATGACACCTTAGGAGTGACATTTTGTTAGTTGATATTACTCAGTAAAACTTCTTTGGTAATCTGTAATACTTTGCATCAAAAAAAATGAGTATCTTTGAATTGATGCTATGAAATTACCACAAAAATACTTGGACTTGAAAAATAAGGGCAATAATGAATAAAATTGACTGTGAAAAATTTTTGTCAAAACTTCCTTAGTATCAATATGAATAAATATTTTATCTATGGATTATCCTTGACTGTGTTTAAGTTATATCATCTCCTCTCTTCTTTAAAATTTTTCATTGTCCTAATTTATTAGTTTTGCGTAGTGAATTTAATAACCAAATTATATTTTTAAAATATAAATACTGATTCTATTTTAATATAATAGTTTATAAATCAATGCTATAAGAATATACATGATATAATTAGAGTACATAAATAAAATTATACATAAAATAGTACATGTATGTGCATATGTTTTTAAAAGATTTGTTTTGGAAATGAAATATTTTATATTTACAGAGCAGTGATAGCCTCTTCAATTTTTCTGAATATATTTTCTTTATTTTTAGGTAATCTTGAACTTTGACAACAGAAAAATCTTAAACCTTTAAAAGAAGGCTGAACTCTGTTGAATTTTCTTATGTAGAGATAGCACTATTATAATTGAAAATGTATTTAAACTTATAGGTTTCAACATTTCAGATTTTACATTGAGGTCCATAATCCTTTCAGAGCCAAATTTTATACAGTGCTAGATATGGATCTAATCTCATTCTTGTACATGTGAACATCACTATTTCCCAGGATTATTTGATAAAGTGGATATAGTAATATGCACTCATGTAGGAGTCTTCTCCTTTGTCCCATTGATCTATACATATCTTTTTGTGTCTGTAACATACAGTCATTAATTACTATAGGCATATAATACATTTGAAGTTTGATATATTAGGTCCTCCTGCACTGCTCTTTTGCTAAGGGTCTTTTACGATTTCATATGCAATTTAGGAAGTTTTATTCTTTTTTTTTAGTGAAGAATGCCTTGGTGATATTTATTGGGATAGCATTGAATCTGTAAATTAATTTTAAGAGGATGCTTATTCAGAATACTAATTCCAGCCATCCATGATCATATGAGATTTTCTATTTATGAATGTCTTCTCAACCTTTTTATGCAAAGGTTAGAATTTTTCATTTCTTTTACCTTGTTAATTAGGTTAAATTCTGATTTTTTTTACTCATTATGAGTTCATGTATTACCCTCACCTCTTTCTCAGTGTATTTGTTATTGCTCTAAACAACGTCGTTCAAAATATTTTAGAATTTTACATATTAGTGAGAGAAACAGATTATATATGAAAATAGATGTTAATCAGTATTTCCAATGTGAACTTGAAAAATGTGAAGACAAAACAGTTGTTATCAGCAGTGGTGCATTTATGAACACTACAGCTTAAGCAGTTACTCTTTCAGAGTAAGATTATGTGATTCCTTTAAAAAATCTAAATATCTAAAACGAAAATCTCTTGGGAGAGTAATTCATAAAATATTTCTTTAAACAATATTCATTTACTTTTAATTAACTTGTATTAATCATACACATTTATGTAATATCTAACCATGTTACCCCATACATAATGATCAAATGTTGAGTAAAATTTTGCTCATTTTGTGGGCTCAATTTTTAATAAATTACCAATCAGATAATAAATATCAAAGCGAAAACTATATTAGTGGGTGATACAGGCATTAAGGAAAACCAAAAAAGAATAAACCAAATAAAAATGTTTGATTTTTTATCGTACAACAATCTAAAAGCAATAGAAACAATTTAGGTTCAGAAACGCATGCATGCACCATGAGTGGGGAAGGGTACATTGTGCTGCTTCTGAGTGTGCTTTAAGGGACTGAAATCCCTGTAATCCTGCCCAGACACATTCTGATTCACAGTGAGATAAAACACTGACAGAAACACTGGTTTCCTCTACATCCTACTGGTTTGCTACAGAATTTTCTTTAAAAGGGTCTACTCTGTAATGTCACTCACATTGCTTAGTTCTACTCACTGACTCTTGCTTCCATGCTGACACATATTGGTTGAGCAGTGCCTGGGAATCATCAGGTGCCCATCTAAATCATATGGTGAGGGTGTAGAGAGACTCTCACAGTATATATGTTTAAAATCAACAGTAAACACAGTCATAATCACCACCACAGACATATGTGACGTTAAGGTTATGAGTTTCTGTTTACCTGGCAGAATATGAACCACAGAAAGTCAAGTGACGGAAGAACTTCATTACTCACTATTCATTATAGAAGGAAAATGTAAACATACACAAGTATTATAAGATATTTTGTGAAAACTAAAAGCTGAATAGATAGTCCTTCCAAAGACCAGTATTATGCATATTAAAGCTATTTAAACTGATAGATAAACGCAGGTATGGTTAAAGGTACTTAAATTGATAAATGCTATCCAACACTTAAAAAATTGAAAGACAATACCCACAGAACTATCTCATTAGATGCAGAAAAGGCTTTTGCCGGGCGGTGGTGGCGCATGCCTTTAATCCCAGCACTCGGGAGGCAGAGCCAGGCGGATCTCTGTGAGTTCGAGGCCAGCCTGGGCTACCAAGTGAGTCCCAGGAAAGGCGCAAAGCTACACAGAGAAACCCTGCCTCGGAAAAAAAAAAAAAAAAAAAAAAAAAAAAAGAAAAGAAAAGAAAAGGCTTTTGATAAAATTCAAAACCTCCTCACAAAAGTCCTAAGGAAATTAGGGATAAAAGGAAAATATCTCAACATAATAAAGGCAGTTTACTGCAAGCCTATAGCCAACATCAACTTAAATGGAGTGAAACTCAAAACAATTCTACAAAAATAAGGAATAAGACAAGGTTGTTCACTCTCTTCCTACATATTCTTCTTAATACTCGAATTCTTAACTAGAGCAATAAGGCAACTGAAGGAGACCAAAGGGATATAAATTGGAAAGGAAGAAGTCAAAGTATCTTTATTTGCAGATAATATAACAGTATATCAAAGTGACTCTAAAAAGTCTCTCACAAAACTCCTAAAGATAATAAATATTTTCAGCCAAGAAAAGGGATACAAAAGTACTTCACAAAATTCAGTATCCCTCCTAAATACAAGGGATAAACAGAATAAGAAATCAAGGGAAACAACACCTTCCATAGTATCTGCAAATAATACAAAATACATTGGTGTAAAAACCTAACAAGTAAGTGAAAGACTTGTATTTATAAAGTTTTGTTCAAAACTTTAAGACTCTGAGGAAAAAATTGAAGAGAATATCAGGATATAAACTTTTCCATGTTCCTGCATCAGTAGGACTAACATAGTAAAAATGGCCATCCTATCAAAAGCTGTCTGCCGATTTAAAACAATCCTCATCAAAATTCCAACACAATTTTTCCAGTCTTAAAAAAAGCTATTTTAAGCTTCATATAAAAACACTATAAAGCCAGAAAAAAAACAATCTTGAATATTAAACAATCTTCTGGAGATATCACTCTCCCTGACTTCAGATTGTACTACGGAGTTCTAGCAATAAAAACAAGCACGATATAAGCACAAAACTGACATTTTGATAAATGGAATTAAATTGGAGACAGAGACATAAATCCACACAGTTAAAGACACCCAATTTTTGATAAAAAAGAGGCAGAAATACACACTAAAAAAAAAAAAAAAAAAAAAAAAAAAAAACCAAAACTTTGAAAATGGTACTGGTGAAACTAGACAGCTGCGTGCAGATGATTTCAAATAGATCCATACTTGTCATCTTGCTAAATACTCAACTCCAAGATTGGGGCTGTGGTGTTACATGCCTTTAATCTCACCAATTGGGAGGTAGAGGCAGGCAGATCTCTGAGTTCAAGGTGAACCTGGTCCACAGAGGAAGTTCCAGAACAGCCAGAGATACACAGAGTAACACTGTCTCTAGAAACCAAAACCAAGCCAAAGTAACAAATGAACAATAACAACAACAAAAACAAAAAAACAAAAACAACAAAACTCAACTTCAGTTAGTCAAATACCTCAAAATAAGGGCAGGTCCAATGAACCTGATGAAAGAAACACTGGGAAATTTCCTTGAACTCACTGGCACAGGAAAAAACTTTCTGAAAAGAACACCTATAGAGCATGCACTAAGATCAGTGATTAATATATGAGACCTCATGAAATTGAAAGCTTCTGCATGGCAAAGAATGCCATCTGTCAGTCAAGTGGCAGCTCACAGAATGGTGAAAACTTTTCATCAACTACTTATCTGATAGGGGGATAATATCCAAAATTTATAAAGATCACAAAAACTTGAATATCGGGAAAACAAACAGCACAGTTAAAAATGTGGTACTAAACTAAACAGAGAACTCTTAAAAGTAAAAACCCAAATGACTGAGAAACCCTTAAAGAAATGTCCATCATATTTAGTTATTAGATAAATGTAAATCTAAACTCCTTGAGATTTTATCATATACTCTTCAGACAGGCACATATCAATAAAGCAAATGGCAGCTCATATTGTCTAGTATGTTGATCAGGGGGACTATTCATCTATTGCTGGTGGGACTGAAAACTTGTACAGCCTCTATAGATATCAGTGTGGCAGTTCCTGGGAAGGTGGGAATTGATCTACTTTAAGTTCCAGATATACCACTCTTGACCATATACCCAAAGGAGCCTTATCTCACCACTGAGAAACTGTTAAAACATGTTCCTTGCTGCCCTATTTATAATAGCCAGAATCTGAAAACAAGCTAGATGCCTCTTAACAGAAGAATGGATAAAGAAATGTTGTACATTTCCATTAAAAAGTATTACTTAGTCATTTAAAAAATGAAATTTGCAGGTAAATAGATGGAACTATGGTGTGTATTTGCTTACATGTGAATATTAGCTCTTAAGTCAATGATAACCAATATACATTCCATAGAACCAGAGAAGTTAGCTTTTACCCCTATGTGCTAGTGCCTTTTGTACCTGAAGATGCTATTCACTCTACCAATGGAAAAACCTAAACACCAACCCAGCTATAAACCCTTCAATCTACAATGGTGTCTTTCCTCCAAGACATTCTAGGAAAGGTTGGCACAAAGCTTGTGGGAATAAGCAAGTAATATTTGATTTGACTTAAGACCCACTTAATGAGATAGACCCCATACCTCACACTTCTTGTGTAACCTAGAGCCTGAGAATACATATTCTAAGGACTTAAGGTAAAACCAAATATTGTTGTTCTACTAAAGGCAGAGAAGCAATAATATGGCTGCTCATGGCAATCTGCTACGCTCCTTGATCAGTGGTTTTCTCTATGTTCATAAGAGAAACTTCCTCTAGCATGGGATAGGAACAAATATAAAGGAATTAAGCCAGGTAATCTGTTTAAGTGAGTGTTCTTAGAACACCCATACCTAAACAGGAATTCTCTCCCTCTATCCCCTTAGAGCTCAGGAATCCTTACTAAAGAAGTGTAGGCACAAAGGGTATACAAGCCAGAACTAATGGAGTATCAGTAAACAGACCCTTTAAATCAACAAGATGGAAACACATATGTACTCATATAGATTAAAGTAGCATGCATAAGGCCTACACAGGTCCTCCCCAGATGTGGTCCTAGAGCTGAAATGAGATGTGAGCACATGCCCTCATCCCTGACCCACAAACTATCTCCAATTAATAGCCACATGGAAATTTAGTTTTCTCCAATGGAATCTTACTGGGGAATAGAAGTACTCAATACTCTTAAGGTAAGGCTGCATGGACAGAAGTTAATGTCCAATAGAAGAAATTCAATGTTACCTTTGGAGATTCCTTGTCTAATAATGCTTTTTGTTGTTTTTTTTTTCAGTTATTTGTTAGTTTTAAATTTTATCTTATTTGTTTTGAAAATGTCAGAATGATATCTACCATTTATTTATCTATTTATTTTACAAAATGACTACAGTGTCCTCTCCTGCCTCAGCTCCCCCGACATGCTCTCTGCCCTGTCCGCCCACCACTCAATCCACTCTCCCTCCATTTCTGTTGAGAAAAGGGCAGATCTCTCATGGATATCGACAAAGCATAGCATATCAAACTGTAGTAAGACTAAGCACCTTGCCTTGTATTAAGGCTGTGAAAGGCAACCCGGCATGAGGAATAGGGTCCCAAAAGCCAGCCAAAGCATTAGAAGCAGCTCCTGCTCCCACTGCTAAGAGTCCCAAGAATAGACCAGCTATATAATAGCCATACATATTCAGAAATGCTAGGTCAGTCCCATGAAGACTTCCTGGTTGTTCAGCCTCTGTGAGCTCCTATGAGGCCAGGTTAGTTGATTCCTGGGTTTTATTGTGATGTACTTGACATCTGTGGCTATGACAATCCTTCCTCCCTCTCTTCAGTCGGATTGTCAAGCTCTGCCTAATGGCAGTCTGCAGGTCTTTGAATCTGTTTCCACCAGAGGCTGCATGAAGCCTCTTTGATGATTATTGGGCTAGGCACCAATTTATGAGTATAGTAGAATATCATTAGGCATCATTATATTGACATTTTCCCCGTTCTAGTCCTGTTTGGTTCTATACTAAGGCTCTGGGACATCCAGCCTCTGGGTCCTGGTGCTGTGTCAGGAGTGGGCTCACTCTTGTGGCATGGGTCTTAGGCCGGACAAGTCATTGGCTGTCCATTCCCATAATTTCTGTGCCACCCTTATTCCTACCAGCCTTTCCAGCACATCCCATAGGCTGGACAGACTGTACATTGAAGGTTATATGGCTGGTTTGGTGTGCCAGTGCCTTCAATTGAAGTCTTGCTGGATCACAGGAGATGAGAAGTTCAGGCTACATATTAACAATTGCTTGGTTTCCTAGCTGGGGTCAACCTTGTAGATTTCTTGGCACTTTCCTTACACCATGTTCTACCTGGCCTCGAAATGTCCCCCTTCTTCAGTTGGCTCTTCCAGTACTCTCCCCCTCCCACCTCCACGTGATTCCCCATGTTCCTGTCCCCACCTGTTCACAGTCCACCCAAGATATCTATTCTATTTCCCCTTCCCAGGGAGATCTGAGTGTCCCTCTTGGGCCTTCTTTTCTCTCTAGCCTCTCTAGGTCTGTGGACCACAGCAAAGTTACCCTTTACTTAATAGATAATATCTACTTATAAGTGAATGCGTACTATGTTTGTCTTTCAGGGTCTAGGTTACCTCACTCAGGATGATTTTTTTTTTCTAGTTCCATTTGCCTTTGAATTTCATGATGTCATTGATTTAACAGCTGAGTAATATGCCATTGTGTAAATGTACCACATTTTCTTTATCCATTTTTCAATTGAAGAAGATTTAGGTTGTTTCCAGGTTCTGACAGTTATTAAAAAAGCTGTTATGAACTTAGTTGAGCAAGTGTCCTAGTGGTATGATTGACCAACCTTTGGGTATATACCCAAGAGTAGTGTATCTGAGATTTGAGGTAGATCAATTACCAATTTTCTGAGAAACCATCATAATGATTTCCAAAATGGCTGTGCAAGTTTTCACTCCCACCAGCAGTGGGGACGTGTTCCTTTTGTTCAACATCCTGTGCAGCATGAGATATCACTTGTGTTTATGGTCTTAGCCATTGTGACAGATAAGTTCTCAGAGTTATTTTAATTTGCATTTCTCTAATGACTAAGGTTGTTGAATATTTAAGTGTTTCTCATCCATTTGAGATTCCTCTGTTGCGATTTTTCTGTTTAGATCTGTATCCCATTTTTTAATTGGAATATTTTTTGATGTCTAGTTTATTGAGTTCTTGATATATTTTGAAAATCAGCCCTCTGTCAGATGTGGGGTTAGTGAAGAACTTTTCCCATTTTGTAGGTTGCCATTTTGTCCTTTTGACAATGTACTGTACTGTGGTGATATATTGTGTCGCCCAAAATATTGTGCACCCTAATAAACTTATCTGGGGTCAGAGCACAGAACAGCCACTAGATAGAGATAGAGGCCAGAAAATGGTGGCACCATGCTTTAATCCTATCACTTGGGAGGCAGAGATCCATCTGGATCTCTGAGTTCAAAGCCACACAGGAAATAGCCAGGCATGGTGACTCACGCCTTTAATCTCAGGAAGTGATGGGAGAAAGCAGAAAGGTATATAAGGCGTGAAAACCAGAAACTAGAGCTGGTTAAGCTTTTAGGCGTTTGAGCAGCAGTTCAGCTGAAACCTATTTAGATGAGAACACAGAGGCTTCCAGTCTGAAGAAACAGGATCAGCTGAGGAATTGGCAAGGTGAGGTAGCTGTGACTTGTTCTGCTTCTCTGATCTTTCAGCGTTCACCTAATACCTGGCTCCGGGTTTGATTTTATTAATAAGACACTTTAGAATTCATGCTACACTGTACCTTACTTGATCTGTATTTTACAGTACACTACAGGTCCTTTGCATGAATAATATGGTTTCCATTTGAGTGTTTTTATAGAATTTCTGAGTTTGATAGTGAATGAGTCTTCACATCTATATATGTTTCTTTTCTTGGATTCTTTTCCTTCTGGTTGTTTTTTTGTGCTATTGTGATGTGCTAGTTTTAGTTTTATCTTATTATAGTTTATTAAATACTATTATCCTTTAGAATACTGTTTGTTTTCTAATAATAGGCAGAAACAGGGTGGATCTGGGTGGGAGGAGAGATTAGGAGGAAGAGGAGGGAGTAGAGATAGGAAAATTTGTATTCAGAATATATTATGTGAAAAAAACTATTTTAATAAAAGAAAAAAGAATGAATGATTAAAAAAAATTATGGTATATATAAATGCTTGCCTACTGTAATGCATGTATATGTGCATATAGAAAATATACAATAATAAGAAACTTTAAAAAGGTATATGCAGGGCATTTACCCACCAACCCCACAGTTCCCCAGAGTTTTCTTGAGTGTGAGAAGCAGGAAATATTATATAGAAGGATTTAGATTGTGGAGATAACCAGATAGAAAATAAAGGATATACAATCAAATGTATAACATAACTTCTTAAACAAAAAGATATAACTAATAAAAGAGCTCAATAAAAGAGAAAAAGTAGAAGACTAAAAGGTAAACAAAAGTAGTTCATTGTACTCCAAAGTCATACATGGTAAATATAATTAAGGAAATATTATAATCTAAAGTTGCTTGTACAAATAATTTTTATTTAATGCAACTGTAAATAAGCTTCTATTAAATTATAGATACTTGAAAGGAAGACAATAGTAGATATCATATTATATGCCCTATACAATATGACTTGTAAAATTACCAATATAATTTTTTAAAAAAATATAGAAGGTAAAAATATTTCTAGTTCATCTTTAATTATCTATTATTTTGAGATTAAATATAATTACATTATATTCCATTTCCTTTCCTCTATCCAAATCTTCCCTTGTTCTTGCTCTTCCTCCAATTCGTGGCACCTTTTTCCATAACTTATCATCAAGGAAACATCTCCTTGCAACAGACAGTGATTATTCAAGAAAACAATAACTATTCAACACACATAGTTTTGGAATCTAATAAAATCTTAAAGTGTCTTTTGATATCATACAATCATATACCTGGATTCAGAAAAAATATAATATTCTCATCACATCTTAAGGGTGGAAAAGATTGTATTCAACTATCTGAATTCACGCCTTAAAGTTCTATGGCTTTCAGAACTAAACTAACCTAAGCAATCAGTATCCCAGGACTCTCCAGTTTGAGTTTACCTGTCCTGGAACATTTGAACATCCATAAATGAATGAGTTAATCACTTAATAACTTCCTTCTCACATTATATCCATCTATCCACCTATCAGTCTATCTCTGTCTGTCTGTCTATCTATCTGTCCATCCATCTATCCATCATCTATCTACCTACCTATTACCTCTTTTCCTCCTCCTCTTTCTCCTCTTCTATCATAGTCATCACCATCATCATCATGATTATCACCATCATCATTTCATCATCAGCAGGGGGTTCACTTCTCAAAGCTTTTTTTATGGATTTTTCAACTGAATTTTAAAATTTTAACTTATTTTTGTATCATTATTCATTCATTATAAATTTCAACTTCATCTACACAAATGACACAGATAGGTGCATATTTTTCTCATCATGCTAAAGAAATGGAATGCTGGTAAAGAAAAAATATTAGTGTTTATTTGTAGAGCCAGTTGAATTTTTTCTTCCTCAGATGCAGTAAACATAAATTATAGGTTTGATCTACAGTCCTGTAATAGTAGCAAAGTATGTCTTCAACTCTGCTGGAACTTAGAACACTAGCAGTAAAATCTTGCTCTCAACAGCTAAATCCCACCCAAATGAAAACTGGAACACCTCATTCTTGATATTCCCTTTATCCTCATCACTCCAACTCTATATAATCACACATTTTTCTGATTATATAGCACTGTTTATAATGTCTATTGGAAAAGGGGTTGTGAGTACCATCTAAGCTTGTGTTGCCTTATTGCGAAGTAATTTTAGGAGTCTTACAGACACAATATAAAGCACTAAAGCATGCATTTGAAAGACATGTATTTCGATTCTCCATACTTAGGATGCTAGCCACTTGAGTTATGTTAAGTAATGGAAGTAAGGGGAGCAATAGATGCCATATGAGAGTGAAAACATAGGAACAATAGCTATCTTTGCTTTATTTTTACTTATTGTAGTTATTCTGCATGAATATTGATGACACTGATGTTCTTCAAGTACAAGCAGCGTGGAGAGGGGAATCATCATAGAGATGAATTGCCACGAAGAACTGTTCAGTTCTTTAGAAGAGTGTGTAGCTCACAACTAAAACTTTATAGAAGAAACTGAGAGTTTTCAATCATATCTACACATGTGCCAAAGGATATAATTATTAAGAACTATCATATATCGTTCAATCACAGAACATATAGTATCGAAAAGTAGATGGATTTCTTGTCACCAAGCACACATCATAGAGGAAAAAATACAGATGGAAAAACATAAACAAATTGACTACAGAGTTGGAAAAATGTGATTAGAGAAATTTGGATGAGGTCTTATGCTACTGTGAATTTCTTTAATCTTTGTCAGTTAAATCATAAAATGTTTCACATTATTACTTAATGTTATGTTTTTGTCATTAATAAAATTACATATTCAATATGCACAGTTACAATTTCATTTCCAAATCATTTTAGGTTTAAAGTAAGCTTTCTATATTTCATTCTTACGATAATGTATACTCTTGTGAAAAGGGGGCACTGGATGTTTGTTGCCTCACATTTTATAATTTACTCAAATAATCAATTACATGTGGATTTACTTAGCAGTATTCTTATTTTATGCAACTTTATAAGCTTAATCTAATTAAAGCTACTATGGATACAATGATATGAAAGTGTGATATCATTATTAATCATATAAATATTAGAATTTATTTTTTCTCTCTACAATTCCATTTAATTATTTGTGATACAACCTACAAAATTATAATCTGGACCAATAAGCAAAACACAGCATTTGAAAGAGTCCCTCCATCAATCCATGTTTCAGTAAGGAAAAAGTTAGAGCCAAGAGGCCACACTCATGATAGACATGAACAAGATAAAAAATATCAGAGCTGTTTATAGAAAGCTTACACAGACGTTCAATATTTGCATATGCAAAATTGTAATACTTGTGGCGCATGGAAAAAGTTTCCATTTGCTCCTACAGAAGATCAAACTTTACAAGTATGTTATGGCACTAGAGGCATTACAAACTTCAAAATTGCTTGTTTCATGGCTGTTTCTGTATTTTGAGATTAATTAGTCACCTAGTATAATTACTATGATTTAATTTTTTGTTATGCTACTGATTAAGCTATTTTTTCCTTTTATAATAACTAATCGCATATAAACTGTCAAGATGATTGGCAAATAAAATGAGCCATTAAACAAAAGTATTAGTAAGTTTTTTCTCTCTCACCAAAAAATGAAACAACTGTATTGTCTTTATGCTACCAGTAAATTGCCCTCAAAATTATAAAAATCTAGATAAATATTAAAAATGAGAAAATGACAAACACAAACCACAAACATGAAAAAACTTTGAAAACTGAATTTATCATTTAGCACAATATTTTAGGTTGACTGTGTTGTAACAGTACTTCATAATTTTATACATCAGTTCCATTACCTTTTCCTGGGAATGAGCCAAAATTATATGCTATATTATAATCTTTAATTTAATAATTATTAATTAATATGTTACATTTCTTAAAAATGAAATTGTGAGGGCATGGATAAAGGCCATCACCAAATGCTAGTGTCCCAAAGGATTCTTATCCAGGCAGAGGTGTTATAGGAACCTACTAGAACAGGTAAAATGTGGACACAAGGAGGATGCTGGGTCATAGGCAATGGTTCTTTGAATAGAGTTTTGGTTTATTCCTCTTCCCGGTTATCAGCCAAGGTGAGGTGTACAGTTCCTCCTCATAGGCTTCTATCATGCTGTACTGAGCTTTCACAGATACAAAGGCACCTTAACTTGGAGAACAGGAAAGAGAACATGGACTTCAGCCTCTGAAGCTGTGAGGGAAAAAATGGATCTCCTAAATTTATTACCTTAGTTATTTTATCAATTGATAGAGAGCAGATGAGCACACAGATCTGCCTACTCACCTGGGGATTTTTGTTGTTGATGCTTCACTGAAGCTTGTGTCTACTATTTATGTGAAGTTTGTGTGTCCACTTCTTCTGTGTCCACTTACTGAAGCTCTATTCACTTTGGACTGTGTTCAGTTTTTGACTAGATATATAAAATATTAAATGCCTTGAACTTGGATGAGAGTGAAGAAGCCTGGCTATAATTCTTTTAGTCTTCATCTTTTTCAAGGTCAACCATAGTGAGAAATTAGGATGTTCTCATGGGCTCTATGGGTTCCTAAAATGTCCACTACATCTGCATAGCTTTGGAATTTCTAGATACATAATACATCTCTTCAGTCTTTCTTTGATATCTCTTTTGCCCTAAGAAAGTGCCCGAGAGTTTTTAATGAATTTCAATGAATCTCTCATTAGCCTCAACTACTATCTCCACCTCAGATGTCTGCAAAATTAAACCATTTCTTGGGACCATTTTTGAAAAGTGCCTTTAATGTTAGTCTTTGAACTGAAAGTTTTGAACTAAAAGTTCCAAGTCATGTCAATACAGAGAGGCTCTGGTATTTACTTCTGGAACCTCCCAGACAAGTTGAATGATGACTCTTGACTGGACGAGAGATATATAGAGGATTCCATGTAATTTCACTGATAGGGTTGTTAATGTTAAGCAACTACAGGTATTGTATTTTCTTGCCTGTTGTAATTTCATCACTGTTGGTAGTGAAGTCTCCCAGATACATTTTCAGAGAGGAATGGAAATATTTGTGGCAATTCAATAGAGACAAAAATGTTCTATATTCATGGAGATGTATCCATTTCTCTTGAAATACAATCAGATTATGTTTGCATTACAACCATATTTGGTTAATATTCAGAATTTTGTAAATAGTAATGATGATTTATATACAATATTTTTTCATTATTCTAAATATTCTTATAGAGACGTTTTTCCATCATTTGACACCTGCTTCTTGAACTCGGACTCCTTCATTTTGGTCAGATATCTCTAAGGGCCTAGTTAAGGCAGTCATTTTGACTATACATAAAAATATATTAACTTGATTGGAAAATATCTAGGGTTATTTGTTCTATTCTCAAAAGTAATTTATTATTCTACTTTATAATTAAACACAAATACCAGCTCAATTGATCTCATGCACATCCCTGACACCCGTTTCAATGATGAGAGTAAGCATATGGACATTCATCACCTGATGGCGGAATTTTAAGCATCAATGCATAAATTCCCATTCCCATCTACTACATTTATCCCAGATTCAATTTACACTGAAACTACCCTTGAGAAGAGATATTGTGGAAGATATTCAGTCTGCAATTGGATATGTACCACCTCTCTTATCATATGAACTCCTGCATATACAGAGCCACCTCTGTCGTTTTGAAGGTTGCATACACAGAACCACCTCTGTCATATCAAAGCCTGCATATAGAGAACCCTTTATCAGTCAATCAAAGCCTGTACACACAGAGCCATTTCTGTACCATACCAAAGCCTGCACACACAGAAGGAACACTTTCTCTACCAAATCAAAGTCTGCTTTAGAGGACCATTTGTCTGATATAAATGATTTTTTTTTGTTTGTTTTGTTTTGTTTTAATTTGGGGTATCATTGTCCTCATTAAACGGAAAATATGACTCTATTGTGCCTCATTCAGGGTTGTTGTAGGGAGACATCTGTGAAAACAGTTATCAAAATGCTTACACTAAATTTGAGCAAGTGTTGTCCTCCTAATCCAAATAAACGTTAAGAGATTGTCTACATGATCCCACCCCATTCTCACTTGAACTTTTGAGTGGACTTGATGCTGGAAAAACACAAAATTCATTAGGGTATGAGATAAGTAACATATTTCTCCATCTCTATGAAAGACACACAGAGGCTCCAGTGACAGGAAATTAAATAACTTTTTCATCCCCGCCACCCCCAGCAACAACATCAAAACAGCTGATAAATACCTTAACAACACAAAATGAAGGCATTTGATAAATCTAGTTATCTAGTTAAAAGGTAACTAACAGATGATTAATAGATAATAATTTTATCTTACTAGACATTGGCTACTTGTGGTTTGATGAATGTGGCCTCATGGCCTCGTTACTTCAATAGTTGTCCGGAATTTGGTAGACTATTTAGAAAGTATTGGAAGGTATGGCTTTGTTCAAGGAGGTGTGTCATGACCAGTCTTGCTCTCTCTGCATGCTACTTTCAGAACAGATGTAAGCACTCATCTACTGTTCCAGCACCATGCCTGCCTGCCTGAAACCATGCTCCCTGCCATGATGATCATGGAAAAAAACTCTGAAACTGTGGGCAAGCCTCCAATTAACTTTGTTTTATAAGCTACATGGTCATGGTGTCTCTTCACTGCTGTAGAACAATAAGTCTGACAATAATACACACACACACACACACACACACGCACACATATATGTATGCTGCTTTAAGGATATTATATATATATATACTTATATATATATATATATACATATAAACTACAAAGGTAAGTATTATATGTAAATACATGTTACATATTTATACATATAATGTTGTTGCATAGTTTGTAATTGAAATCATGCAATAGAAATTCCAGGTCAAATAATGACTAAATACATATTAAAAAAAAAAAAAAGGCCAGCATGAATCTAAAGTACAAAAAGAAATGGCTGTCCATGGAGTGAAGATGCTAAAGTCTTAATACCTGACCATTAAAGCATTAGAGGAAGCATTTGATTTTGCAGGAGAGTTTGTGTTTGGAAGTTGTTTTAAAGCCGACATGTTTTTCATTAAGTTAACCAGAAAATCTTCTGTTTTTTATTCATCTAATTGTCTTCCTCACTTTGCATTTTCACAGCAGCTTGCTCAAGGGAGGAATTTTTGTGTCTGTCATTCCTGTCAGCTAAGGATAAATGTTTCATTTCATTTAAAACAACAGCCTTTTGCGGTGACATTCAGCCTTTCTCTCTCTCTACAGATATAACCATTTGTATCAGGTAATTATTAGCATTAAAGACCTGCTTCTGTAGATGTTCATTTGAGCTGGATATGTGTACCCAGCTAATTATTCTACAAAGCTAACAAGCTGGTTACCTGAATAACTTTGCAAGCTTTTCTGTAAATATGGGCAAATAGCCTGCTTGGTGAGGTGGGAATGCACAGGTATTTAAAATTGTCAACACATCATCAGCCCACAATTTCTCACCAGACTCTAATCCCCATCTGTGTATCATTGCTACAAGTATGTGCAGGCTCTGTCTTTCACTGTTTGGAAATGTCCTCTGGACTAGACTCTTGTGTCTGTCTACTGCTTAATGTTATTTCAATTTAGCATTCCCTGGAAAAAAGTAAAAGTTTGTTTTCAGCAGAGGAGCGGGAACCTATGAAAGCATGTCACTCCCCCTCTCCTGGAGGAGTTCCTTAAGCCAAGGACTCTAAGTGAATTTTATGACACAGACTGTGCTCACAAACAAGTCATCAGACCTAAGAGAATAGTGACAAGGAGACACACACACACACTAAAGGGGGAGCTCTGGGGACTCTCATTCTGTTTTTCTCACCCAATCACCAAACCAGTCTATCAGAGGACAAGGACCCTCTGAAGTGACACATGGATTTAACGTCCCTTAATATATCGCTTTTCCCCTACATCAGCCTGCAACCTGCCTTTGACATTTCCTGGTGGCCCATCACAACTGCAGGCAGATTGCTTGATTCTCTCTGCAGTATCCTTCTGAGTGCTTTTAATTCTAAATCATAAGTACCCATGTGGCAACACATTGGAGCTGTCAAATTGGAAACAAATTTACAAAAGGCTTTGGCTGCAGCATCCCATGGAAGCTTAAACATGAAATCTATTTGCACACACAGTGTGCTACAAAGGCCAATGGGATCTTTCCAAACTCAAGGTGCTACTTCATAAACAGCCTCAAAACACCTAAGCCTGTCCAGAGACCCTCAACATGACCTCTAAAGAACATCTGTTTAGAACCTGAAATACAATTTTGTACATTTGTTTAGAGATATTTATGTGTGAAATTCTTGAAAGAAGAAACTGTGCTTACTTTAAGTAGGATGGTTGCCTCCATGATGCCTGTGTAAATAGATTCTCTCCTGAACTCTTAAAGGCTGCAGTTTGTTTCAAATGTAGGCATTTAATTGTTTGTTTTGTGTATGATTGTAGCTACATGCAATGCACCATGCTCTGAGGAGACAGACGCCAAGTGTTTTTAAATCCTTCTTCAATATATTATACTGCTTAACTAAACAGACCTTTTGAAAATACATAGTGCTGCTTCAAAGACCAGGAAATAGGTACACTGGTAATTGAATGGTAAGTGTTGGCCTGTAATTCCATTTATTTTGTATGTGGATATGGCATCAAGCAGTAGTAGCCTGCCTTTGGCAATGGCATTATAAAATGTATGAAAAGCTTATTCTATGATGTTTTAGGTTAAATTAGTACTTTGATTTGTAAGTGAGCAGGTAAGCATTAAGAAATTAATAACTGTGCCGGAGAAACTTCATTGTAGGATTCTAAAAGAATCATGGAAATTCAGAAGGTGTATCTTAGTGGTTAAAAATTTGTTCAGCATGAAATATGCTGTAGGATTTATTCCCAGCACACAAAGTGAAAAAAGACTTAAGGAATGCTGGGATTGTAATAATAATACAATGAATACTTATGTTAATTTTCCAGATTATTTACACTATTTGAAGGCCAGGTAAAAAATAGCATTTCTCATTAATGCAATTAGCTTTTAAAATTGATTGGGTCTAATAATTCTCCTTTGCTCTTTTCGCTAATCTAGTATTTTGTTAACATATTTTATGTTTCTTCACTGTTTCACATAATAACATCTATTGAATTCATCTATATTGTAGATATTGTTGTAAGCATTAAGGTTATCTGAGAAGGGGAAAGAAATACAGATTTTGGGAATCTTATAAATTTAACACTTCTGGTAAGTATAATTAATTAATTATACAGTATAGAAATAAGGAATAAAGTAATCAATGTGACTAAAAGCAATATGTTATATAAGAAGTGGAATGAAGTGGAAGATTAGAACTAATTTGTCATATTATTTATGTTAGCCCCCTTTGAAAAACTTTGGAGCAATTGGGACTGAGGTCTGTTTTCACTTGGAAAAAGTTTTTCAGGTAATGAGAAACGGCTATAAAGGTCTTGGTCTAAGGAAACCCACTGTTTTGGAGGAACATAAAAAATATTGATTGTTTTGACAGCCAGATGGAAGTAGGTTTGGGATGAGTGTGGTACTCAATACCATCAGAGTTGTAAAATAATAGGGTTTAGAGAATGGTGGATAACTGCGTAGGTATCATCAAGTTTCTGAATGAAATAGTGTTCTATATAGTGAAAGGAATGGTCTGCTATAGTGGAGTTTTTTAATGAGTGTGTTAATTAAAAGAATAAATAGCTAGTAGGAGACAGGTAGGAAAATATGATCAAATCAGATGCTCAAAATATCCAGCAGAGATGGCTGGAGTAACCCAAGTGTTACAGCAAAGAGCAGACTGAAGGTAATATCATTGGATTGGGGGCTTACAAACACCAGACAGAAATCTGCCGGCCAAGTCTTATTGTGTATTCTTTTGTCAGTTATAATAAGCAAAGCAGTGATATTTTTAGACATGGGAAAATAGTAAAGAAAGTAAACAAAATGTCTAGATTGAAAAATATAAATGTGGTTGTCTTGATTTTCAGATGAAAATTTCTAAGGAAAATACACACAATAAATGTCACATATTATTTTTTTAAAGCAACTAATATTTCACTTAAATCATGGAAATACATTTACTTCCACAAGGCAATTTTATTTTTCATCTTGATTGCAGATCACTATATTTGTGATTTTTTTTTATGAATATCTGACACACTTTTCACTTACCATTTGTGTATATGTATGTATGTGCGTGCATGCGTGCATGCGTGTGTGTGTGTGTGTGTGTGTGTGTGTGTGTGTGTGTGTGTTGTATACATGTGCAAGAGGCCAAGAGTTGACAGCAGGCATATCTCTATTGTTACTGACATTATGTTTTAAGACAGAGCATCTAACTGAACCTAAAATTGCTATTTTAACTGGACTTACTGTCCACGGAGGCCCTGCATAGTCCTCGTACCTCAAACAGCATGGAGCCTTCAGCCACATTAGGCTTTTACATAGGTTCTATGAATTTAATTCCAGTCCTCATGTTTGAACAGCAAGAATGTTTTTAACATTCTTTGGGATTTAAACATCATGTACCCGAATCCTACTCCTTACCCTAACCTTTCATATCCACCCCTCACCCCTGTAGACACTCCCAAAAGAAAAATTTAAAAGTATTAATTAAAAACAAAACAAAACAAACAACAACAACAAAAAAAAACACTTCATTTTTTCATCTTTCCAGCCTCTCCGACACCTCTTCATTGGTCTTAGTGGCACTGAGAACTACAGTGTCTCATGCAGTATCCCCTTTTTTCCACTCAGCTTTAGTTGCAAATATTCACTGTAACAAGTTATTGGTCTTGTTCAAAACCTATGCCTTCTGGTACTGCATCGATACTGGACCCTCTCCAATATCCTGCTGTTGCCCCAATTCATGGAGATCCTGTGGCTATGGTTCCCCAGTGCATGTCCCTTCATACACTATGGCAGATCATAGATAGAGGTAGATGTTTATGTAGTCCAATTCAAAGCCCTAGATGGGAATCTGGGTGGTAACTGACTGGTGAAGCCAGCTCTCCCATGAGGACAGGGACAACTCTTCTGCACAGTAGCCAGCAAAGGGCAGGGCCAGCTCTCCCAGACCCAGCAAAGGGCAATGCTAGCTCAGCACTGCCCTTGGATTTCAACATGATTAGTTTCTATATCCCCATGTGGTAACATGGGCCATAGAGATGAACACAGACACTAGTTGTAGGTAGAGTTTTCTAGTCTCAACTGTCTTTTCCTAAATAACCTCTACTGCTTCCCAAATAACTAACTTAGAGACTTAATATAAATTATAAATGAATTGCCAATAGCTCAGGCTTGTTACTACTTAACGCTTACATTTAAATTAACCCATATTTCTCAACTATGCTTTGCCATGTGGCTCATTGCCACATGTACCTCATTTTCTGAATGTCCGGGTTTCTCAGAGGCTGTCTGGCATCTCCCTTGACTCCACATTTCCTCATCCCATCATTCTCAGTTTGGCTTTGCCACCTAACTTTATTCTGTTCAGCTATTGGCCAGCCAGCTTGTTTATTAAACCAACCATATGGACATATATTCACACAGTGTACAGAAGGATTATTCCAGAGTAACTAGTGGCAGCAGAACCAGGAACCAAATATTGCCCTCAGCAGCAGCCTGGCTATGAACATCACCATGGTCTGCTAGCAGCACATACCACCCAAATAAGCATGGCCTTCAAATAGCAACACGGTCTCAAGTAGCTGACCAGATTTTGGACATCGACATGGCCCTCAGTAGTAACAGGAGCCATGGACATCAACTCAGAAACTGGCGGCTATAAGACCATGGACCTGATATGCCCCAGGTGGCAAAACAGACCACTCAGATCAGTATAGCACAGCTGCAACTCGGCTCTAAGGCACCTCAGTTGGCAGGCCAGACCTGTTCCTCAGCACAGCCTTTGGTGGTAAAAGCAGAAATGGACAACAACACAGTCCTTGGCTTCATGGACTCAGACATGGTCCTCTGTTGCAGCTCAGGCCTGGATGTCACTATGGTACCAGGTGGCAGAGGAGGCTGCTCAGATAGGCATGGCTCCTGTGGTGGCACAGTCCTCGGTCATGAACATGGCCACAGGTCATGGCTCAGACTCTGAGCATCAGTGTAGTCTTAGGTGTCAACATGGACCACGATGTCAACACAGACTCTGACATTGGTAAGATCATGGACCAAGACATGGCCTTTGGCAGCAGTCAAGGCCCAACATCACCATGGCCCCAAGTGGCAAGCCTAAGTCATATCAGCCTCTGCTTTTTCATTCCACTTCTTTCCACAGCACATGAACCAGCCTGCTTGTCTTTTCCTCCCATTTCTCCACAATATATTTGTTCATCGTAAAGGTGCCTACCTGTCCAGAGCCTTGTGGCAACAGGCAGGCCTGTGGCTGTCTTTAGCAAGCCTGGGCTGTGAGGACCCAGGTGAGCCTATGGCTGTCAGAATAGTAACTAATTAATCCCCTAATTTTAATGCCACCTCATCCCCGTTATATGATGTTCAAAGAGCATATGCTTGCAATGTGTAGGTGAGCAGTCTCGAGTGGATGTTCAGGAAGGGAAAACAATATGATAAAAATATATTATATGAAAAAAATATTTACAACTCATTACATACAAGAAGGGAAAAAGGGGGCACATGTTAATTTCTTGTTTACATTGATTTTACTGCATCAAGTTTTTGATATGTCTTTTCCTCCTTCCTCTTTTCCATTTTCATTCTTTATATCTGTGTATTTATTATGTCTCAGATCAACATAATAATATACACTAAATGAATATAACTACTAAGAAAGTGAATAAAAGGTTTTTATATATACTTTAATATTGTATCTGTCCAAAGACAACAGGAATGTTTACATGATTAAGTTAGTTTAAAAATCTACATTTGAACATTATAATAGTATATTTTACTTCCTACATTTCAACGATTTTGTAGTACTTATGGAAATACATGATAAGGTTTAACTCTATGTAAAATAACCTTGAATATAAATTTAAGCCAAAAGAGCAATACTTTTTCATATAATCTATCATATTCATCTCTCCACCTGTCCATCTTATCTATCTATCACCTATCTATCTATGTATCTATCTATAACTGCTTTTCATTTCTGAGCTATTCAGTTGAAATGCAATACAGTTCTAAGGATTAAGAACTGGAACTTTGCTTCTTAAAGGAATTTTTATTACCTTTCAATACATGCTGCAATATTCACCCAGTGTGACAAGCATTGGTAAAGTAGTGATCCTTTGGCCAACCTCAGGGAGAGTGATGACATTGTTAACAGATGATTATTGAACATTAAAATGAAATGGTATATTTTAAAAAGATTTACTCTTTATTATATTAATGATGTATATATTTATCTTTCTCTGTGTGGGTATGTGCAAGCACCTGCCAAAGACAAAAGAGAGCATCAGATTCCTTGGAGCTGGGTTTACAGGATTGTTTGAAGTGTCCACCATGGTCTTGGGAAAGGATTGTAGGCCATCTGGAAGAGCAGTAGGCACTCTTAACCACTCAACTATCTTGTCAGACCTGAGGTTGCTTTTGAAAATTAAATGCATTGAAATGTTGCTCACCAATTGAGAAATCCTCCCACTCCCCTCAAATTGTGCCTGATGAGTAGTCCCCTGAATGTAGTATAGCTCACTCTATATATTAATCTATCTTAAGGATGCGCTGTTTCACAACTGAACACTGGTTAAAGACAGAGCTGGCAAGTAACAATCACAACATTTTGAATGCAGTGAAACATGGTAAAAGATTATTTTTGTGTATTATTGATTCTCTCTCTCTCTCTTCTATTTTTCTTTTATTTAAAGTAGATTTTTATACAGTATACTCAAGTTAGAGTTTCCCTGCCCCCAGCTTCTCTGAGATACTCCCTTCCTCCTCTCCCTTCCAAATCCATACCCTCACTGTCTCTCCATGGAAGGCAGGGGACAGACATTTAAAGAAAAACAACAAAATAAAACTAGACAAACTAAAGCAAAAAACAATGAAACAAACAAACAAAAAACAAAGAAAACTGAATAGGACAAAACAAACAAAAAGAAGAAAATGAACCAAGAGCTGAGAGAGAGAGAGAGAGAGAGAGAGAGAGAGAGAGAGAGAGAGAGAGAGAGAGAGATTTCTGTTTTAATTGGAAGACTGTGACACTTATATCAGCTACTAGATGCAGAGATACATACACTCATACACATAGGATTCTCATAAAAAAAACACTAAACTAGAAGACTATATATATAAAACAATGGAGCTGTAAAGTTAAAAGAGATGCCCTGACAAAATATTATGAGACAAAGAGCTACCAAAGATGTCATTGAGTTCATTTTGTCTTGACAAGTTGGAACTTCTATGTCCTAACACATTATTAAAATATGAAACTTCACCTCTGTTGGGTGATAGATGTACTAATTTGAGTACATTTCCTTTAAAATTGGAGCTAGTTTTAGACTATTTGCAGTGTCCTCAATTTCTGGATACCCCTGATTCTATTTTTATATATTTGAAATAAAAATTAAAGTAATTCTATGTGTTTTAATTATTTTTAAAATTTACCAAATTATAGTAAGTGAATTCAATGCACAATACAAAATGCATTCAGCTTCAGCCTGTTCACTTTTTTATTATTACAGCAAAAAAGTTTCATTGAGACCAAACTAAAGGTCTCAGAATAATGGACTGAATAGTACACCTTAGGCTTTCAATATTATGCAGGATAAAACGATTTTCTGTATGACAATTACAAGCAGTCTTTATCACACAGTTGAGTATGAAATATCACAGTTTGAAATGCTGTCTCAACTTGTGATTGAGCATATGGGTACACAGAGTTCAATTATGCACTGGGTATTTTTGGTTCATGAAATGGTCTTTCCAAACTTTGGAACAGAACTTTTGCCTGGAGCTCTGTTTAATAATATATTAAGCATTAAATGCATGAACACAGCACAAGCACAATAAGTTTTTTAGGTGCCCTGAATTCCATATTTTTATGTATCTTTACTGATTTCCTTTTAAAAATTTAGGCATCTAAATGTGAAGTTTTCTTTTCTTTTCTTTGTTGTGCATATATTTAATATAACATACGTATTGTGCTGCTTCAAATTTTGGATCAGTAATGTTTCAATAGTTAATATATTTACATTCTTCATATAAAGAAGAATTTTTGAAATTGTAATAAATCGAAATGATTATTGTCAGGTGTTAAATCTGAAGCAGTTGTGATCACTTTGTTGTTAGAAACATAGTTAAAGGTGAAACTCACAAAAGCAATTGAAGTAACATCACCATGAATAAGTTCAAATCAATAGGGAATCCTTTCTCCTCTCCATGTCATCTTACACAGTGCATTAGATGTTTGTGAAAAAATATCAATTGCATGCACAGACTGAACATTGTGAAGCTCCACAGATCACTTGTGTGTAATCTGATCACCAAAACTGATCAATAAAATAATGAAACTGAAATATACACCCCCAATAGATTCTGTTTCTAATACTGTGTGGAGTTGGAGAAAGTGCTTCACAGTGGGGGTGGGTTTTAGGTCTCTTTTGCTCAAGCTTCCCTTAGTGTGACAGTCAGTTGACTTCCTGCTGCTTGCAAGATGTAAGACTCTCAGCTCCAGCACCACGTCTGCCTGCATGATCCAGCAGTGTTTTTCACCATGATGATAACAGACTGAAACTCTCAAACTGTAAGCAAGCAACCCTAAATAAATGTTTTCATTTATGATAGTTGCCATGGTCACGTTGTCATTTCACAACACATGTAACCTTAACTAAGACAAATGCTATCAGAAGTAGGTTTTATCATTATTCCCTATGCTCTACCCCTGGGAAAAACAACAGAGGACAAGAACTTTGGCAGGAAATCTCATCAGTAATGGGTGGTCTCTGCTTGATACAGGGGAAGATGATTAGAAAGATCTGATAATTTTTATATTAATGACTTAGTACAGGTTAAGAGTTATGACACTAGTTTTTCTGGAGAATGTGAAAGAGTGAAGTCTAATAATCAATGTCTAGTGTACTCTAGAAAGACGGTTACGATCTATTAATTTCTTCAGTTTGGTTGAAACAACGGTATAGTATTTTATATTTTTACTTTAAAGGTCCTTAATGATTTTCGTGAGTAGATCCTAAGATAGGTGCAATGTTTTATGTTATATTTTCACACTTTCTGATATTTGTAACTTTGCATGATTTCTTCTTCCTGAGTCAGGTGGAAAGGGGAGTGCAGATTTGTTTCTAACTGATAGACTATATGAAAGGTGATGGCATCCCACTTTTTATGAGGATATATTATGTTTAAGGGGACAGAATGTCACTGACATGATCCTTTTAAATGTATATCTCTATGCTTATAATATTTTATAAAGACATATTCACTTTATAATTTTGAAGAATTCAACATTTTTGTTCTAGGGTGTCTCTAATTAGCACCAGAATGTGAGGGTGTGAGGTCAGCAGAAAGGCATTGGTGGCAATCATAAAGATGAAGACTTAAGTTCTGTAATGCTAAAATAAATTCACTGAGCATCCTCAGGGAGCATGGAAGCAGATCTATCAAACTCAAGCCTCCACATTGGTATGTGCTTGGCCAACTAAAGGTGTGAATGAACAATGTATTCAGGTGCATTCTGGATTCTTGTTTTTCATTTCTTTTATTTTTGAAATTATAATATTAGATCATTCCCTTATTCCCTTTTCTTCCTGCAAACCCTCTCATATACTTAATCTTGCTCTCTTTCAAATTCATGCTCTCTTTTATCATCATTAAGTGTTGTTGCATGCATGCATGTACAAACTCTCTCTCTTCCCCCCCCTCTCTCTCTCTCTCTCTCTCTCTCTCTCTCTCTCTCTCTCACACACACACACACACACACACACACACATTCAACGTGCTTAGTTTTTATATTTCTTGTATTTAGGCTTTCAGAGCTGTCCATTTGATATTTGATGACAAAGGTAAGGTCTACCCTGTGGAAAACTATTTTACCACTAACAGCATTTCTTATTTGCCTGTAGTTCTTCGTGTAAGGTGGGGGCATTGTGGTCTTTGTCCTGTCTACTTTAGCAAGTCTGTTGTTAATTCTGAATTCTTGATGAGTAGAATAGTTGAGTGAGTAGGAGCTAGTTTAAACTTGGTGTGTATATGCTTCGTTTTACAATGTAAACACATGCAATAAGGATGGATAAGGATGGAGTAGTATCCATAAATATGACTAAGAACAAAGAATTCTAATAAACTAATATAATGATACTTTTATAGTATATAAGTGTTTACGGAGGGCATTTGCTATAGTGATGATTCATGTTAGCATGACTGGATTACTAGCTCAGAGCTGTATGTTACATAGTACTTAAAACTGTGAACATAAGTGAGATCCAATCCTACCTCTTGGGTGTTTTGTCTGTGATCCTGATCAACTCATATGACATCTGCATGTTACCATAGCATCGAGAAGCTTTGAAGTTTGAAATTATTAAAGCATATTGTATATTATTGCAATAAGTCATAAATATTTGACAAATAGACCTCAGTAAACATGACCTTTCTAAGGGTTTGTAAATATCACTCTATTTTTCTTTGTCTCTCCTCTCTAATTTAGAAGATATATAGAATACAAATGTTGCTCAAGGATTAAAACAACTTGTCATCTACATTGAAAATCTCAATTACTTTTCTCCTTTAATGGTCAAAATTTTTCATAAATTTTACATATCTTCTTTAATGAATACTTTTAAGTTAGCAACATTGTATGTAGTTTTAAAAGTTATGTATTGGAAATTTCCTTTTAGGTTCTAAACACACACACACACACACACACACACACACACACACACACACGCACAAATGCATAGCATGTTTAATTGACTACTTGTCTTGTCTGAAATTGGAACCAATTTTATTAATACAGAAAGATGACTAAAATTCTATAAATGTAATTTACTCATCATCATCATATCTCCTATGTTTAGATTATTCCAAAATTTGACTTAATTCATTGAACATTGTTACTTTTAAAATTAAGTGTTAACTTAGGACTTCATGTGTGTCTAAATACAGAACTAAGTGATTAAGCTAATTGACTTATACCAGGCATAGTGACACAATATGTCCTATGTGGACATACATGGTCCATTTTCACATCTGATACAGAACTGCTGAGCAGTTTTGTGTTTTATATATGGATACAGTTAGAAACCTCTTCTTTCCCTGTCTCCTTCTAATGGATCTACCTCATATAACAATGTATTATGTAGCTAACTAAATAATGAGACCATTTAAACTGCAAGTAATATTGTGCTATTACTATTCTTTGGTGATTCTTTATGGGTGGATTATTAGTAATAGGACTATTTTATAAGGAAAATCATATATTTTGCTGCCACATCTGAATAGTTTAAATATTGAACAGAGCTTACTCTTTTAGGTAAAGATTTTATAATGGTTACCATAATGGTTACCAACTATGTAACAGTTGTTATCATTTATGTGAATACATGTGTATGTATGTATGTATAACTATATAATTATACTGATAACTATATATTTTACTTATTTAAATATATATGATATATTTGTGCATATAAATGTCAGTGTATTTATCACAGACTAATCGTTATCTAAATTTTTATTTTAGCTTACATTGTTTTTATTTACATTGATTACTAGCCAAAGCAAACCCAGAGAAGGTATGGAAATATCAATACACTTCTTTGCCTCTAATAATTAAGATGTATATACATGGTACATTGACTTTCTGATAGTTACTTCTTGGCTTTCAGATTTACTAGAAAAAGTACAAAATTTCCTTTAATTGGTTATAAATAGACATGGCAGGTCAAATCTAAAGCAAACGTAGTAAGTTGTACTATTCATAACACCATATATTGTATTTTAAAATATATTTATGACACATGAACATGAATGTATATGAGCATTAGATATAGCTTTATGTGGATGTCTATAGGTTTATTTGTGCTTCATATCAAGGCAATTTTTCTGTATTTTTCTCCAATCTTTACTTTTATATTTATAAGATTGCTTTGCCGTTGTATTGTCCATATGACATTCTTTTTTTTTTAAAAGATTTATTTATTTATTATGTATACAGAAGAGGGTGCCAGATCTCATTAAAGATGGTTGTGAGCCACCATGTGGGTGCTGGGAATTGAACTCAGGACCTCTGGAAGAGCAGTCGGTGCTCTTAACCTCTGAGCCATCTCTCCAGGCCCCATATGACATTCTAAGATCAACTGAAATGGAAACTTTGAAAACAAATAGGTTACTTAAGGTATAAGAAGAGAAAACAATTAATTTGATTGAAGTGAGTGAATGCATAAAGCCTGGTATATCCACAGTTGGAATTGTTGCAGTTTGATTGATTTTTTTCACATCTCAATAATTAGCAACCACTGCCATTGCAATTTTTGTACTAAGACATGGACAGCAGTCGATGTTTTCTCCCACTTCATGGAGATGTCTTTCATTTTATTTTATTTTATTTTTTTTGGTTTTTCGAGACAGGGTTTCTCTGTGTAGCTTTGTGCCTTTTCCTGGAACTCACTTGGTAGCCCAGGCTGGCCTCGAACTCACAGAGATCCACCTGGCTCTGCCTCCCGAGTGCTGGGATTAAAGGCGTGTGCCACCACCGCCTGGCGATGTCTTTCATTTTAAAGCCATATTGTCAAAAGGCATACAATGCTTCCAATTTGTTATTAATCTCTTGATATGTCTTAGCTTCAATTTTGTTGTGATAGATCATTTAATACATGGCACTTTTAACTGGAGAGTTAATAAAATTTCTGGAAATAAAATCTTCGGTGACATACTATCCATTTGGGAATATGTTTAAAACAGAATATTAAGACATTAATATTCTTAATAATGAAATTTACAATTCAGAACTTTTCATAGGAATAATAAAATTAAGCTTTTTGGAAAATATTATCAGAAATTGGATTCAACTACTAGGAACATAAAAGGGGCAACTGGGGAATTATTATTGAAATCTGAAACAATAGAAAGTTCTTAAAATTTATATATGTATATATATATATATATATATATATATATATATATATATATATATGCAAAACCAAGTAATATTGGTCTGAAAAAACGAAAAAATACATAGTGATTAAATTACCCATAGTTATACTCTGCTACACTCGTAGATTAGTGCCTTTCTCAGCTACTATCAGAGAGGCTTCCTCCTGCAGCAAAGGAGAGCAAAAATGGAGACTCACAGCCAGATATTACACAGAGAGAACGAGACACCTTAGAACATTCAGTCCTAAATGGGATGTCTACAATAAATTCTTCCCCCCAGAGCTCAGAGAACCCTGGAGGAGGAGAGACAGAATGAAGACCACATGAGAATAGGAAGAAGCAAAGTGCTAGAGAGGCCCACAGAAATCCACAAAGATATCCCCACAACAGACTGCTGGCAATGGTCGAGAGACAGCCCGAACTGACCTACTCTGGTGATGGGATGACCAAACACCCTAATTGTTGAGCTAGAAACCTCATCCAACTACTGAGGGATCTGGATGCAGAGATCCATGACTAGGCACCGGGTGCATCTCTGGGAGTCCATTAGCGAGAATGAGGAGGGTTTATATGAGTGAGAATTGTTGAGACCAAGGTTGGATAAAGCACAGGGACAAATAGCCAAACGAACGGAAACATATGAAATATGAACCAATGGCTGAGGGGTCACCAACTGGATCAGGCCCTCTGAGTGGGTGAGACAGTTGATTGGCCTGATCTGTTTGGGAGGCATCCAGGCAGTGGGACCGGGTCCTGTGCTCATTGCATGAGTCGGCTGTTTGAAACCTGGGGCCTATGCAGGGTCGCTTGGCTTGGCCTAGGAGGAGGGGACTGGACCTACCTGGACTGAGTCTACAGGTTGATCTCAGTCTGCGGGGAAGGCTTTGCCCTGGAGAAGATGGGAATGGGGGTTGGGCTGGGGGGAAGGTGAGGGGGGCGGGAGGGGGGAGAACAAGGGAATCCGTGGCTGATATGTAGAACTGAATTGTATTGCAAAATAAAAATTAAAAAAAAAAAAGAAACATGAACATTACCCATCAAAAAAAAAAAAAAAAAGAGTGTGAGAGGCAGAGGGGATGGAGAACACCAAGAAATCGAGGTCCTCCAAATCAACACAAGCAAAGGTAGTAAGAACTCACAGAGAGTGAAGCAGCATGATCTTGCATCCAGTCCTCTGAGTGTACCTCATGGCTTCCAGTTCAGTGTATTTTATGGGACTCCTGAGTATGCAAACTGAGTGTACAGACAAGTGGGTCTCTGATTCTTCTGCCTCTTCTTGTGCTCTTTTCATTCTGTTCATTTGTCTTTTCAACATTTCAATGTGATAGTTTTTGTTTTAACTTACTATATTTTGTTTTATTTTTAATAGTGAATGAATGAATGAAATCCTAGTTACTATAGTAAACATTAACAACTGAACTGTCATTTATACCTGCTGGAACAGGGAAACTCAGTTTTCCAATATAGTGATACTGGGAATATCAACCATCTAAGGCAGGCTTCCTATCCATGAATACTTGACCAGCATATAATGGACTCCACAGGTTTGTGGGTTTTATTTCTATGCTTTTGGTTGGTTACAATTTGGTAGTTATTTTAGTTTGTTTATTTGTATTTGGTGTGGCTTTATATTGTTTTCTTTGTTTGGGCATTTTTTTTCTGTTACATGAGTATTTATTTTTTGAGATAGAACTTAAAGTTGGGTGGGTAAGGAGGAGGACAGGATCTGGAAGAACATGGTGGAGGGAGAAGAATATGGTCATAAATACTTCTGAATACTAAAAAAATATTATAATAATATGTATTGAAAACCCAATTATAAAATATAAAATAGTATGTTTTATAGAAATTCGTATTTAAATGCCACCAGACAATGACTGCTGCTTATTTTGAAACTCTATTCTCAATCATGATACTCCTGCACTTCTTGTTGTACTATACGATGTTGGTGAATACACTAACTGTCATCAAAGAGCTTTCATCCAGTAAATGATGGAAGCAGATACAGAGATCCACAACAAAGCACCAGGCTGAGCTCCAGGAGTCCAGTGGAAGAGAGGGAAGAGGGATTATATGAGCAAGAAGGGTCAAGATCATGATGGAAAATCTACAGAAACAACTGAACCAAGTTCAAAGGAACTCAAGAACTTTAGACCAACAGCTGTGGAACCTGCTTGGCACTGGACTAGACCCTCTGCATAAGGGAGACAGTTGAGTAGCTGGGTCTGTTTGATGGGCCCCTGGCTGTGTGAGCTGACTTTCTGGATCCCATTACTTATGGTTGGACACATTGCTCACCCCTGATAAAGCAGAGGGAGGCTTGGTTGAATGTACCAGACTTAGCGTCTCCTGTTGAAGGGGATGGGGTGGGGAAGAAATTGGGGAGGCAGCTGGAGGAGGGATGAGAGGGGGATCTGTGGTGGATATGTAAAATGTTAGCCCTAATGTTCTTTGCCATGCATGTTTCTAAAGCCTGGAGACATAACCAGTTCCTTTACCATTTTACGTGTGTGTGTGTGTGTGTGTGTGTGTGTGTGTGTGTGTGTGTGTGTATTTTAAGTGACGTTTGACCAGGAAGTTTATGGTATAGAGGGTGACCTTACTATTGTCTTCAGGACTAGCATTTTATGAATATTTGTCCTTGTAGTGCTCTCAACAGACATTTTATTATTCTGTACATATTTTAAGCTTCTTAAATACCTCACAAAATATGAGCATACTTTATTCAGAAGGCATGATTATGGCTTCTCACCTTTCCTACCAGGCCTCTAATGGTACCCTTAGAATTCAAGGCAGAGGGCTGAGAACTTGGAGACAATAATAACTTCAATTGTCTGCAAATTTTGTAAATATTTGCAAGTTGATTTATCTTCTACAGTGTTGAAAGTCAAAGAGTACAGGACTTTTCTCTGTGATTAACGGGATTTTCACAATTTTATATTCAAACTTTCATTTTCTACTCATGAGCCAGTATATTTAGTTAAGAGCTGAGTATAGGTGAAATCCACTGGCAAATGAGTAAGACTATCAATGCCTTATATTTGAGATTTCAAGCATGACACTGACATTGTATCCAATAATGATAAATACCTACAAGCCAATAATATATATGAAGCAGGATGGATTAGTAGATGCAAATAAATAATTATTATTATTTTCTAGGTAGTTATATTACCCTGTACTTCTGAATGCTGCTTTAATTTGAGGAAAGCCAATTATTAACAAATTAAGAGCAAGAATGATTAATTCATTTATTTTATGTTCCTTTTCATTGTGTTTTTTTCCTGCTTTTACCTTTAATTTTTGTGTTCAACATAATATTTATTTGTCTAAATCACTTATCATCATTTTAGTCCAACATTTAAAAGAAATAATTAATGAAATTTCCCTGAAACACTTAGGTTAATAACACACTCAATGCTGACAGAACATAAGCCTTCCTGAGAAGAGAACTTATCTCTGTATCTTTATGAAAGAACATAATAATCACTATGAGAAAGAAAGCCATAATGGAGTAAGGGCTAGTTTAGAAACTGAGATGGGGATGATAGGAAAACATTAGGAAAATCAATAGGTTTAAATGATGCAACACCAAAGCATCACACTTCTAAGAAATGTACAAATATCAAGTAGAGACATTTCGTTTTCAAAAAGGATTGTATTGTTGTATTCTATGGAAACAAAAATGTTATTAGAATATAAAACTCTTATTAAGAAAATTAACATAAAATTTAATGTTTTACAAAAAATTGGAATACTACTGATTTCTACAAAAAAGTGGAAGTTACTGTGGATTACTACATCCTTTTGGGAGTCTTGTTGATAGAAGTGCATTGTAAAGTCTGCATTCATGTTTGCTCATGATTGCATGGTATGCAGATTCGCAGATGCTTATACAAGAGAAGATGCTTAGAGAAGGTATATCAGTCCACATCAAGTACATAATCTTGTTTTTATGTCAACATTTTATATACTTATACATAAAACACAGAGTGTTAGTTATAGAACTTATGTGAGAACCACTAAGAAAATATCCCTAAAGGGATTTGTGCACTCATCTTCATATTAGGTTACTTATAAAGGCCAAACTCGCACATAACCATGAGCAATCACAGTTTTAGATATTTGTTAGAAATGGTGAATCATTAATTTTATGGATTTAAATTTTCTGTTTGTCACTATGGACATTCTTTTACTGTAAAAGAACCATGAAGGAGTATTGGGCTCTAGTTAACAATATATAATCTAAGTCACTGAACAGTGAGACACACTATTTCTCCAGATTCAGAACAAATAGCATAAACAGACAGGTAGCTACAGCTGTACCAGAAGAAATTGATTATAGTATTGGTTCAGCGAATTACTGTAGCTGAGAAATCTCTTGACAGGCCATGTTCAACAAGATATCCTGGACTCAGTCTCACCCTAAACCTCTCAGAGTTATTTGGAAAGCCAATATTTTCAGCTAAAAAACCTAAGAATCCAGAATGCTGATGTGGCTAGTTATAGATTCATATTTAAAGGCTTGGAGGTCTAATATCCAGGGCCAAGATAGGCTCCCTGAGACACCACTATAGTGAAAATTTTCTTTAGCTATTGGCTTTCTCAGGGACTCTGATGATTGAATGTTAAGCACCCACTTGAGAATAGATCCTCTCTCTCCTATTCCATTCAGCTTCATATGTTAGACTCCAGGAACTGCCTCAAAATTGTACTCATAATCAAGTTTCATAAGCGTTCAAGATATTCTTCAGTCTGGAAAAATTAGTATCTACAATTAACCTTTACAGACATGTAATGGTTGGAAACTTCAGAATGAACCAAAAAGAATACAGAAGACAGATAGTTAAAAGTAAGTAAACTAAAACCAATATGATAATGTTCAACACAGTATGTTAAATAGCAGAAAGTAAATAGCAAATGGCTAATACTAATAGGAGAAACAACAACAAAAATACCTGCAACATCCCAGCCATGAAAATCAATCAATAAGAGTTAGTAAATACTTATCAAAATTATGAGAAATATGAAAGTCTTCATCTTACTAATTCCGAGATGCAAATTGGCTGAATTTGTTGAAAATAAATAATCCAAATATTTTCAGTTTTATGACCTGAATGGTATTTCTATCATAGAATCAGTTGTGCTTAGGTCTGGGTACCACTAAGGTCTGGAGGCCTGTTATACTTACATTAAAAACATTAAAAAGAAACATATAGTAATCTACTAATACACACCAAAGTTTAAAATAAACAAACAAAAGAAGAAGAATCAAAACACAAAAGTAATAGATGAAGATTTTTCTGAAGAACAACAATCTCCCCAGTGATTAATCCTTGATAACATCTTTTCAACTTGAAATGTTTAGGCCATTGCATGGTGTAACATCTTAAACAGGATTTATTAATATGCAATAAATTTTGACATTGTGAAATAAAATGAAGGTGTCTATGTTTTTGACACATTTCTTTCATGACATTTACTCTTTTGTTTTCTAAAGTCATAGAAACTAATGCAAATCTTAGTGCTGTGTAGCTTTTATTTAATTGACTACTGAAGGTTCTAAACTCAGAGATTTTGCTAAATTGTGCCTAATAGCCAGGATTTGAGTGTAACATTCAATGTATGCATACTTATGTACATTTTATAAATGTGTTGTTGGACTTGCAAATAAATCTGTGAAAGTGTCAGCAAGATAATTCTACAGATGAAAGCTTTTATCACTAAAGCAAACACTCTGAGTTCAGTCAGCAGAAACCACATAGTGAAAGGAAAGGACAGACTCCCATAAGTTGTGTTCTGAACTCCATGAGTGTGTTTGACTTGTTAATGTGAGAAGCACACACACGCACGCGCATGTGCACACACACACACACACACACATTCAGATAGGTATGAGGTAGATATATAGATATGTGATAGATTGGATAGATAGATAGATGATAGATACATAGATACATAGATAGATATAGATAGACAATGTACATACATACATACAGGAAGACAGACAGACAGACAGACAGAGATAAAGACAGAATTTGGCAGAAAGTGAGACTGATAGTGCATAATTTCATAATATTTCACAATTCATTGGTGAGAGATCAGTGAACAGTGAGATAGTTTCTAATTTTTGTGAAAGAAAAATTCTGACTACAATTTAAAGAGGCAATAAACAAATTCCTTATTCAATTCTGATCTCACACATTTACATTATGCCTCATCAAGAAGGAAGTAAACACATCTTCATATTTGAACATGATCAGGCATGAAAAGCCAAATTGTCTCATTTCTTAATATTCAACAGTAGGTGGTTTACAAATCTAATCTATTGTAATGAGTTCACTGAGGAAAATTATGCTGCCTAATATTGTCTAACCTGAATGAAGAATTCATCAACAGTTGCTTTCAAAATCAACTCTGTATGCAATGCTTTACATAATCATGTAAATTACTGTTTTATCTATCCACTCTCAGTAATGGATGGTATTTAAAGTAACTCAGCACTTGTTGTCAAGGTTTAAATTGCAAGGGCATGTAGTAGCTGTCTTACGAAAATATCAAGTAAAGACCAGTTATCAAGTGCACTTAAAAGACACACATGTATTCCAAATAATTTTCATCTTAAGGCAAAATTAATTTTACATATTGCAATGAAGGATAAATATCATATCTGATCAAAAATGGATTTGTGAAGACACTAGTTATGTTTTCAGAAATTGTGATTATACAATATGATCATGCTTAGAGTGTCAAAACTGTAAGTAGTTCTGATCTCTCTCGCACTTGATTTAAGGTTGTAAACTTTATAGGATTTAAACTTCTTTATAGTCATGCTACAATGTTAAATGCTAAGTATGTGCATATAAAGTATCATATGTGTATATAAATGTACATTCTTTCTATATGCTTAAGCACATACTCCAAGAAGGATTTAAATGTATGTATTGATACATATGTGTTATACAGGTATATATATATATATATATATATATATATATATATATATATATATATATATGTGTGTGTGTGTGTGTGTGTGTGTGTGTGTGTGTGTGTGTGTGTGTTTATGTTTATTGTTACAGTTGCTTCTCTGTAATTATGAAAATATTATGATATAAACATTATATTACCAAAAATGTACATGAGAAAAGATGTAGCCTAGATAATCATGGAAGGGAGTTATGACTGATACTTGATAACAATGGAAATTAACTTGTAGAATATTTTAAGGATGAGGAACTTTTGAAAGGATTGTATTTTTTAAAGAAGATACAACTTAAGGTTTGCAAATGCAGATATGCCTTATTGTGATTATAATTAGAATAGCATAGAGAATTTTGTTAAGGGTTGCAGCCAAAAAAAAAAAAAAAGCCAACAATAACAACAACAAACAAATCTGTTCCAGGGTAGCTGTAATGAAAGTTTGTTCATTCTCTATATCAGGAAAAATGACACATACATACACAGAGACAAAACAGAGACAAACATACCTATACCACACCACACACACACACACAAACACACACACAACTGCATGTGCTCAAACTCAGGAACCAAAAAGCTTTAATTTTTAATTAATTATATGATATATATCATATATATTATATATCATATAATTATATAATAACATATATTATATATAATTTTATTTTGATGGGAAAGGTTCTTACTCTGCAGCCTTTGCTGTGCTGGAGCTCACCATATATAACAAATTTGCCTCAAACTTATATTGATTTGACTGCATCTGCCTCCTGAGTACTAGGAGTAAAGCCATGTGCCACCACATCTTGCAACAAAATCAACAAAAACATTGTTAACATATTATATTTGATTATTTAATATAATATTAAATTAGTAGTGGGAGGACAGATGCCAATCTAGACTACCATACCCAGCAAAACTTGCAATCCCAATAGCTATAGGAAGAATAATTCCATGATAAAACCAAATTAGAGCAGTGTATACTTACAAATCTAGCACTACAGGAGGAGCTAGGAGGAAACTAAAAACAGCCAACCTGAAAGGGTTAACCATATATAAAAAAACACATGGAAAATTAATACAAGAGCAGCAAATCAAAACTGAAGAAACACATGCATACACACACACACTCCCTGCAACAACAAAATAACAGGAATCAGCAAATAATGTTCATTGATATCTCTCAGCATCAATGATCTTAATTCCACAACAAAAAAGGCACAGACTAACAAAATGGACATAAAAACAAGATCCAGTCTTCTGCCATATCCCAAAACACAACTTAATATCAAGGATATATATCACTTCAATGTTAAAGGATGCAAAAAACTATTCCAAAAAAAATAGACCTAGAGAGCAAGCTATTGTGGCCAATTTAATATCCAATAAAATAGACTTCCAACCAAGACAAATCAGAGGACATTAGAGAGACACTGTATAGTAATCTAAGAAAAACTCAGCCAAGCAGACACTGCAATTTTTAACATCTTTGCTCCCAAAACATGGGCACCAATGTTCACAAAAGAAATACTAGTATAGCTTAAATCATTTATTGACGTTCACACACTTACAGTGCCTGACTTTATACCCTAATGCCACCAATAGGCAGATCATTGGACAAAAAATCTAAACAGAGAAATCCTTGAGCTATCTGAAATCATAAACCAAAAAGATCTAATAGATGGTTACAGAACATTTCACTCAAGTGCAAAAAAATTAAATCTTCTTCTCAGAACCTCATGGAAAGCTCTCCAAAACTGAGTACATACTGAGACAAAAAGTAAGACTCAATAGATATGAGAAAATTGAAATAATGCTTTGCAATCTATATGACCACCGTGGATTAAAGAATGGAAACAAGCAAACAAAAAGAATGGAAACAAAGGATTACAAACTCATGGAAATTGAACAATTCATCACCTAATGAAAAATTAAGAGACATTAAAGACTTAAGAGACCTGAATGAACATGAAAACACACATACAAAAATCAAACAAACAAACAACAACAAAAGCTAAGACAAAAACAAAAAACTGTACAAAGAATCAGTGATACAAGAGTTGGTTCTTGGAGAAAATCAATAAGAAGGCAAGTACACACACACACACACACACATGCACACACACACACACACAACACAAAAGCAAATACTACTGTTCCATCTAGTCCAATAAAATGACTCTTAATGACCCTTTGCTATACTTATAGATCTTATGTCTTGCACAGCCATCTTTAGAGTGCCTTCCTCTAGCAGAAGATGGGAACAAAAAGAGCAAACCACAGCAAGAAAATATAAACAAAGTTAGAGACTTTGGAACACAGAGCCCTAAATGAGATGCTTCCATCAAATCCCTCCCCTCAGGACTCAGTGAGTCACAAGAGGAAGGAAAAGGAATGTAAAAGCTGGGGGGGGGGGATAGAAGATTCCAAAGAAACTAGGCGTTATAAGCACAACAATAACAAAATGAAGAAAAACAGTAGAAGGAAAAAGGGTCCAAAGAATGGGCAAAAGAGTACTAGACACACCACTCCCACTATTAGGAACCCCACAAGAACACCAAGCTACTCAGCCATAACATACGCAGAGGACCCAGGCCGGACCCATGCAGGCTCCCTGAATGCTGCTCTAGTCTCTGGGAGCCCTTATGAGCCCTCCTTAGTTGATTCTGTGGGCCATGTTCTTGGGGTGTCCTTGACCACTCTGGCTCCCACAATACCCACACTGAAAATGAAAGTATATATTTTTACAAGTAAAAGTATTTTGAAGCCTTTTACTTATTTCTGTTTACATGAAAAAATATATGTTGAAAAAATTTTACATGTGATTATGAACTTCAGATACAGATGACTCTCAATAGAATAATGAAACTTATATGGTCTCCTATTCCTTGTTCTCCCTCTCTGTTGTTGATCCAGCCGGGATCTTCCGCTCCCCCAAGCTCTCTTTCCCTCGACCCTCACCCTTCACTACTCCCACTCATGTCCAGGCTGTTCATGTAGATCTCATTCCATTTCTCTGTCATTGGGCGATCCCCGTGTCTTTCTTGGGGTCCTGTTTTCCAGGTAGCCTCCCTGGTGATGTGAGTAGCAGTCCAGTCATCCTTGTTTCACATCTAGTATCCTCCTATGAGTGAGTACATACCATGTTTGTCTTTCTGAGTCTGGGTTACCTCACTCAGGATGATTTTTTCTAGATCCATCCATTTGTCTGCAAACCTTATGATGTCATTGTTTTTCTCTGCTGAGAATAGGAAGAAGCAAAGTGCTAGAGAGGCCCACAGAAATCCACAAAGATACCCCCACAACAGACTGCTGGCAATGGTCGAGAGACAGCCCGAACTGACCTACTCTGGTGATGGGATGGGCAAACACCCTAATTGTTGTGCTAGAAACCTCATCCAACTACTGAGGGATCTGGATGCAGAGATCCATGACTAGGCCCCGGGTGGATCTCTGGGAGTCCAATTAGCGAGAATGAGGAGGGTTTATATGAGCAAGAATTGTTGAGACCAAGGTTGGATAAAGCACAGGGACAAATAGCCAAACGAACGGAAACATATGAAATATGAACCAATGGCTGAGGGGTCACCAACTGGATCAGGCCCTCTGAGTGGGTGAGACAGTTGATTGGCCTGATCTGTTTGGGAGGCATCCAGGCAGTGGGACCGGGTCCTGTGCTCATTGCATGAGTTGGCTGTTTGAAACCTGGGGCCTAAGCAGAGTCGCTTGGCTCAGCCTGGGAGGAGGGGACTGTACCTACCTGGACTGAGTCTACAGGTTGATCTCAGTCTGCGGGGAAGGCTTTGCCCTGGAGGAGATGGGAATGGAGGGGTGGGCTGGGGGGGGAAGGTGAGGGGGGTGGGAGGGGGGAGAACAAGGGAATCCGTGGCTGATATGTAGAATTGAACTGTATTGCAAAATAAAAAAAAATTAAAAAAAAGAATAATGAAACTGAACTGTCTGTTTCAGTATGGTGTGATTTCTTATGATTATTTTCATTCATTTGGATGAAGCTAGCAGGTATGTGGAGTACAATCTGTTCCCATGTAGTAAAGCAAAGCTATTTGACCTTTCATACAATTAAAACTAAAAATTTGCCTCATTAGTCACATATTTAAGCTAAATGAGATGGTGTATTTATCTACAATAATTACATTGTCATCTAACATTTATGGTTAAACAATTAAAAAGTATAGTCAGTTTTACAAGATGCCTTGCTATGATCCCAGCAGAAAATAATTAATTCCCGAAGTTGTCATTTACTTTGTTCATATGTGATATTTTCATTCAAAACATTTAGAAAGATCTATGGCCTAAAAGGTATGTCTGAAACATATATTTTTCAAATTTATTTTTAATAGCATTAACAATTATAATATCAATAAGACTCCCCCAATAGCTTATGTTTTCTTTTTATATTGTCAGTCTGAGAGGATACACATGAGATTGTACAGATTTGTTTAAGGACACTTACATCTATGACATATATAAGTTTAATGAAAGATCAAATGATTTAGCATGTGATATGTTATAGAATTAATATATATTGACATCTTAAGTAAGTATATATGGCAAGTTCAATGTCACTATAATGCTGAAAATGAATATTGACTGCTTGTTGTGGCTAATCTTTTTGTCAGCCTACTTTGAAATCAACTAAAACCCAGGGATTATCTTGATTACATCATTTGAGGTGGGAAGATTCCACCAAACCTGGATGATCTGAGATTGGAAAGACCATGCTTCCCAAGTCTGGGCCCTGCTTTCTAGTGACAGTCCCAGTAGAAGGACATGGGAGGAGGGAGCATTCACTTTCTGCCCACTTCTTGTCACTTTCACAGTTATATTCATCTACTCTGTGCCTGAGGCATTCCTTTGCTGCTATTAGAAATTACTACTTCAGAATTCTAGTGTAGATTGAAGACCGGCAGCTCTTTAGAATTTTCTTGACCACAGCACAAGATTGGGACTGCTGGAACAGTCTGAACAACTCCCAGAATCTTGGCCTTTCTGTGGGGTTGTGTTAGACAATTATGGGTTCTGTTCCTTTAGGAACCCTGACTAATACACTGCCTGAGAGCATCCTAATAACAGGATGCTCTGATTTATTTAGTAAATATTTACCTGGTAACATATAAGGGTGTAATTGTATAAAAATAAAACAATGACAAAAACACAACAGAGATGGTCTTTATTTCCATATTTTACTGAAAAGCAAATACTTCAGGATAGTGAATATTGTTAAGTTTCACCGAGCTGGTGACTCTCATAGTAAAAATTTAAATATAGACGTGATAAATACAAATTTATAATTATCATTTGGATGATTTCCAATAGTTAAATGTGTATTTTTGCACCAGTACAATTAGTGTATATAAAAGTGATGACATTTGTTGTACATATTTACAAACACTCAAATACCAAATAAATAATGAGCGCTAGTATACACAGAAAAAACAATCATAAAATAATTCATCAGGAATGCTGTTTTTCAAACTTCAAACAGACCTAGAGATAGGGATAGAGGCTTCATAGTTTTTAATAATATGTATACTTTCCAGTATGAAAAGAATGTACCTCATGTTCCCATCGCTAATGAAGCTATCTTAGGTGATAATCTCATCCCTGTTCAGAAGCAATGAATAGTCCCAATATCTTCCTCAGTGGTCTGGGAGGTTTATGTGATACAACCCATAATTAAAACCACATGCTCTTGGGAGCACGTATTCTGTAGCAGACACATTCTAAGAATATGTTTTGACCAAACTTGCATTATCAATTTTGTGTTCACAATATCCACATTCTTCAGTATTAAGGTTTCATCTGCACCATCTGAGAGGCAAGCAAGTGATACATGAATAATATATATTGTTGTTGGAGTTACTTGAACTACCCTGACAAACCATTTCATAGGAAACTCCATGTTCCAAATATTTATTTGTGTTTTGTTTTTGTATTTTGTCTATTGTTCTTGTGGAGAAGGGATGTCAGAGCCAGTGGCTTATGAATACAACTTCCTTTAATATATGTATGTACCATATACATAGATATGTGTGTATGCATATACTTGTATGCATTGTATGTAATTTTAGGTAAACATAAAATAGTATTATTCCTGGTGTCATTTGTCATTCCTCTGTATTGACCTCCCTACTTCTTCGCTACTTGGAGTCTCTTCCACGTTTTTCTGTTCTCCATGTTTTATCACCTGTATCCTGCCATTCCCTTCCAAAGCCCATATCAATCCTCATTTATAGTTCCTCTATAGAATCCTAGCATTGCACCCTATTTACAATAACAAGGAAAAGGAAATTACTGAACTGTCCTTCAGTGGCTTAGTGGATATTGAAAATAAATACTATGTAGCTATAATGAAAAATGAAATCACAAAATTTGCAGGTAAATAGATAGGCTTAAAAAGAGTATGTTGACTTGGGAATCAGGGTAATTGTAGCCTCATAGAAGGAGTTTGGTAACATTCCTTCTGTTTCTATTGTGTGGAACAATTTAAAGAATATTAGTATTATCTCTTCTTTGAAGATCTGGTAGAATTCTGTGTTGAAACCATCTGGTCCTGGGCTCTTTTTGGTTGGGAGACTTTTAATGACTGTTTTTATTTCCTTAGTGGCTATTGGTCTATTTAAATAGCTTATCTGGTCTTGATTTAACTTACGTATGTGGTACCTATCCAGAAAATTATCCATTTCTTTTAGATTTTCCAGTTTTGTGAAGTAGAGATTTTGAAGTATGACCTGATGATTCTCTGGATTTCCTCAATGTTAGTTGTTATGTCTCCTTTTTCATTTCTGATTTTGCTAATTTGGATGCTCTCTCTCTGTCTTTGGTTAGTTTGGCTAAGGGCTTGTCTATCTTGTTGATTTTCTCAAAGAACCAACTCTTTGTTCCATTGATTCTTTGTATTGTTCTCCTTGTTTCCATTTTAATGATTTCTGCACTCAATTTGATCATTTCTTGGCATCTATTCCTCCTGGGTGACTTTGCTTCTTCTTGTTCTAGAGCTTTCAGGTGTGCTGTTAAGTCACTAGTGTGAGATTTCTCCAACTTCTCTATGTGGGTGTTTAGTGCTATGAATTTTCCTCTTAGCACTGCTTTCATAGCATCCCATAAATTTGGGTATGTGGTATATTCATGTTGTTGCTTATCTGCTGTTCCTAGATCCAAATCCTCAGATGTGGTATATAATATTGAGTTAATTCTGTGTGAAAAGTATACTGACTTCCCCCTTATAAAGGGAATGATTCTGCAGTGATTACTGTGATAATAGAAGTAAAATAATAAAATCAACAGTTTTTAAAACATCAAAATTAAAACAAAAATACATTACAAAAAAGAAATGTGAGAAAAAACGGAATACATCAAAATAATGAAGACAGACTACTTAGGTAGAGGAAGGAGATCAGCAAAGAGTAGGTGTAGGGAATATAGAAGAAGGCAGGGAAAAAATGGAAATGAAAAAGACATTGTAATAATATTTATGCATTAAAATTTCATAATGAAGTATATTGCATAATATTGATAGGTTTAAGTTTTTAAAATATGTCTATAAACAAAAAATTTCAGCCATGACTATTTTTGTTTGTTTGTTTTTGTTTTTTCAAGACAAAGTTTCTCTATGTAGTTTTGGTTCCTGTCCTGGATCTTGATTAGTGGGCCAGGCTGGCCTCAAACTCACAGAGATCCGCCTGGCTCTGCCTCCCGAGTGCTGGAATTAAAGGCGTGAGCCACCGCCGCCAGGCTATTCACCATGACTTTTACTTAATACTGAGAAAACCTAAAGAGAGCATAAACATATATGGATTTCTTGTAAAAGGGACAGAACAAATGGAAAATCTTTCCAAAATATTATTTTCAGTAAAACGAAAACTTAAATATGCACAGTCATGAATAAAAACAAATAATAGAAATTACATCTTTTTTCATTATTAGAGAAAACAGAATTATTTGATCCTACTTCAAAGAATATGATAACAAAACATCAGATGGCTAAACATTCACTCTCAGATAAAGAGGAAATATAATGAAAATTGTTGCTGAGTCCTATGAGTCAGGTGAAAGGCAAACAAAAAAATAATAATAGAATGAAAATCCGTCTCAGGCCCTTCTCATTCTGTCTGTAAAATACAATTCTGTTTGTTTGTTTGTTTTTGTTTTTGTTTCTTGTGGTGTTTTGTTTGTTTGTTATTGTATTGTTTTTGTTTCCATTTGATTGGAAGGATGTTTGATGGGTTGGCCAGTTCTTCAGTTGGTTGTTTTTTTTAGTTTCTTCTCAGTCATTAGTTTGTAGATAGAACAGTTAAACAATTGATCACTCAATGGGTCGGTTAACAAGTTGGTGGGTTATTTGCTTGGTTTATCAGTTAGTTTGTGAGTATGATCCAACAATAAGACTTTTCTTCTTTAATTGAAACTTCATAGTACTAACGTGTATACTGGTCTTACCTGCAAGCCAAAGACATGGGGAAAAAAGCAAACAGTAGACTATTAACTCTCACAACAGGGGGTGGTTTCAGAGTTTATTTGCTAGTGCTTTCATTTTTATTATTTTATCTTAGTTTCTTTGTATTTTAGATTTACTTCAACCCTTGTGGTACTGACACATGCCTTATGTGAAGCAGTGGGCATTGCTGTAAGGAATCAATCATCATTTTTTATGTAAATTCTAAGTATTGAGATAATATGTTTTAAATGTGCTGATGAAGAAATGATGCAAACTATGTGTTTTATTTATAAGCTGTAGAACAGCTTTAAGGTAATCTTTAAATTTTCAAAAGTCTATTCTTTGAAAACTATTACAAATTACTATCTCAAATCCAATTTCTTTCCCTCTCTTTCTTCCTTTGTATGCTGGACCTCAGTGGAAAAAATTCTCTCTCACCTTGTACTATATTGTATTTAAACTGACAAATGTGAGCAACAATATCAATAATGTAGTTTAGAAAATTATTTTTTCTTTATTTTTTGGGAAAATTGCTCTATATAGCATCCATTTTCATATTGGATTGATTTTTTTCTATATATGACAGTATTACCTGTCCCCAGTTGTAAAAGAGATTTTTTTTTTCACTATTCGCCTATCTTCAAAACAATTTGTATACTCTATGTTTTACTTGGCAGATATTCTTAGCTTAAAAATACACATGTGATAGTAAATATTCATTGTTGACCTGATTGATTAGGGGATGTTTAGAAATTATTAAAGAACTCATTACAATTTATCTGGGATGTTTTCAGAAAGGGTTAAATGGACTAAAACTTTGAAGGATTTGTAATGAAAGCATGGCTGGAGAGTGGTAAAAGATAATATGATCTGGCTTTCAAAAATTGTGTTTTATGTCCCTAGCCTCCTGTTCCTTACTTTTGTTGTTGTTGTTGACATTGAATTTAAGAAGCTGATCTGTTGCAATCATGCTCCTGTTGCCAGGAACATTTTCTTTAATGATGATCTTTAAACATTAGTGCTCCAAACCATGATAATATGAAGTGTCTGAAACAGTGAACCAAAGTGAGTCATTAATGCTCTAAGCTTTTTATATCTGACATTTGATGAAAGGTATGAGACCCAAATATTGTAGAGAAGGTTGCTGTTAATTTGCCTCGTAAAGTTTACAAAAAGATAATCTTTAACTGAAATGATATGATATCCTCTGTACTTCGTTGGTTTTCTTGTGTGTGTGTGTGTGTGTGTGTGTGTGTGTGTGTGTGTGTGTGTGTGTGTGTGTTTGTGATTTTCCTATTCAGTTCCTGATGGTCATATCCTCCATACTAAGTTATCTTATTTTTTTTCTGTTCTTTTATGATCATAAAATCATTTGTGGAAAAAAAAAAGTTTAGATTATAATCATGTATAGCTAAAACTTCACTTTCTGAGTTCAGTGTACATAAACCATGGTGAGCCGTTATCTACCCCCTGGCTTCTAAGCCCTTAATGTCTTCCTTCTTCAAATGAATGCATTTGTAAATGGCAATATTTATAATTTTAAATGACAGTTATATCTTTTTATTCTTCAGCATTCGTGAGCCAAGCAGTACTCCTGAAGTCTTAGCATAAATCTCATTTGAGAATCACAAATTGCACATGCTTACAGGGTTTAGTGTGATCTCCTGACACACTTAATAAGCAGATCAGCTTTAGTAGTGTATTCATTACTTCCAGGATTCACCATTTCTTCACATTGGGAACATCCAAATTCTTTTCTTCCAGCTGTCTTCTAGACAGGCATGAGAGTGAGCACACGGAATGTTTGTCTTTCTGTGCATAATTTTCTTTCACAAAATGATCTGTAACTTTGACAATTTGCCTGCAGTACTGTTTTTTTTTTAAATGATTAATATTCCATCATAGAGATAAATCAATTTGCTCTTATCTCTTCGTCATGTCATATACATATCACCTTTACTTCTAAATAAGCATGATCACTGCTGACATAAACGTGATTGTACAGATACCTCTTCCGTAGTCTGGTATTCTTCCCTTAGGACAGACAGTCAGTCAGAATTTCTAGACTTGAAAACCATACTATTTTAGATTTGGATTGCGCAGTCACCCTGTTTCCCATAATAGTTGTCCTCTAATTCACAATCCCACAAAAGCTTGTAACAATTTCTCTATTTCTGAGTTTCTCTATGATATTTTTGGATGATGTCTTGGTTGGGGTTTCTCTTGCTGTGGAGGGACATCATGACCATGGCAACTCATAAAAGAAAACACTTAACTGGGGATGGCACAGTTTCAATGGTTTAGTCCATTGTCTTCATGGTAGAATAAGATGGCTTGCAGGCAGACATGGTTGGAGAAGGAGATGAGAGATCTACATCTGGATCTGCATACAACAGGAAGTGAACTATTTACCACACTGGGCATAGCTTGAGCATATGAGAGCTCAAAGTCTGCACCCACAGTGACACACTTCCTCCAAAAAGGCCACACATACTCTAACAAGGCCACACCTCCCCAGAGTAACACTCATTATAGGCCAAGCACACAAACACAAGCCCAAGATGGGCATAGATATTCAAACACCCACAGATGATAAATATTTTCACTATGGAGAGGTGATATTTCTTTGTGGTTTTGTTATGCATTGTCCTGATGTTTAGTGTTGTTGAACATATTGTCACATAACTGCAAATTCTGGATCTTTTGGAGAAAACTCTTTCAAAATCATTAGTCTATTTTAATCAAATTATTGTTATTATTTTGCCTTTTTACTTTATTAGTTTCTTATATGTCCTTATAACTTCTCTCATATCTGGTGAATAGTTTCTAACCCTTCTTCATATTAAATGCCCATTGGTATTACTTTTACCCTGTATAAATATTACATTTTGCATGAGTATTTTAGTATAAGGAAAATACAACAATAAGCATCTTTCATGTTTACTGAAATCCTACTGCAATTGGTAGTTTTATGCTTCAACTGAATAATAGAGCCAGTTGTTTGCTTAAACACTAGTCCATAAGTATCTATAATGGAGGCATTTTTGAAGTGAATAATCTTAAATCATTAGAGTTTAGCTAGAGTTTTCCTGCCTGGCCCACAGTCAGGACAAATCTCTCTCACCTGCCAGTCCCACAGCCGCTCAGACCCGACCAAGTAAACACAGAGACTTATATTGGTTACAAACTGTATGGCTGTGGCAGGCTTCTTGCTAACTGTTCTTACAGCTTAAATTAATCCATTTCTATAAATCTATAGAGCCACCTTGCCACGTGGCTCATGGCTTACCAGCATCTTCACATGTTGTTTGTCATCGTGGCAGCTGGCAGTGTCTCTCTCTGCCTTCCTGTTCTTTCTTTTCTCCTCTCTGTTAGTCCTGCCTATACTTCCTGCCTAGCCTATGGCCAATCAGTGATTTATTTATTGACAAATCAGAGCAACACATTTGCCATACAGAACTTCCCACAGCACTTCCTCCCTTTTTTTTTTTTTCCCAAAAAGGAAGGTTTTAACCTTAACAAAGTAAAATTACATATAATTTGGGAATTTGGGCGTAGCTTCTCTTACTACTTCCTGCTGGAGGGGGGCGTTGTATCTTATGGGGACACAAAGAAAATTTTAGGATTATGGAATAGTCCATGAGGGTGTATTGTCTGAGCCAGTTGCCTTCAAAGGATTCTGGAAGTTGGATCATCTGGGCCATGGTGTCATCGGAGACCTTTCAGTGGGTCTTGGCTGGTCAAACCTGATGTATCTTAATCTGGAACAAATCCGTAGCCTTTGGCTTTCTGTGGGAACAAAAGCAGAGTCTCCTTTCCAAAGCAACACATCCTTACATCCAAATTTTGAAGTCAAGGTATCTTTAAAATATACATATTGGTTTAACTCAACAGCTTTTACAATCAAATGTTTTTCTGCAGTTAAAAATCCCAAAGACAACACAATCCAGATTTTCTGTGTAATATTCATCTTTACGTGGCTTATTTTTTTATATTAATTTTACTGTCTCTTTAAAGACTTTATTTTTTAAAACTATGTATTTGTTTATATAACTGTATATATCACCTTTTTTGTCTCTTTCAAGCCTACGTATATTTTACACACATTGTAAACTATTACATCTGAATCTGTCTTATTGTGAATCTATTGCTTTAAACTGCAGCATTTGTAAGACTGAAAGAGCGCTATGGCTGCTGGCTCTGCCCACCTCAGCTTCCTAGCATGGCGGTAGTAGTTTACCACCAGCTCTGGCAGCTATCATGGGTCTATGCTTTTATCCAAGCAGCGTGTAGCCCAGAAACCTCTTTTTTTGCTTTGTATTAGCAAAGGCTAAATCCACCACACAGCTCAATGTGCCACTTGCAGAGGCCTCATTCCCGCCATAGGGCAGGTCGAGTGCACAGGCTAGGAACCCTCCAGTAGCTAAAACCGGCAGCTGCCACTCATTTGAAAGAGACAATTAGGAAGCTGTTTTTAGCTCCTTTTTAGAATCTTTTCTCAGGTTTTAGGTGGAAACTCTTGCCAACACATTAGGCGCTAGGAGAGTTTGAGGAAGTAGATTTGTTTGAAGTACATGTGTAGGGCTATGTCAATCCACTGAAAACCTTTAGAGAAAAGAATATGGTCTCCTGGAAATACAGATTTTTGCCTTCAGACTGTCTTCATTTTCCACAGTCCAACTCCAATTTCTTTATGAATTTGTGGCTTGTTATTCTTTTCCATAGATTTTCAGCTTCTAGCTTTGCAAAAGTTGTATTTTCAATGAAAATCGAACAATAGTCATAAAACGTGGAGAAACAGAGAAATGTGAAGAACATGTCTTTCTTATTTCATACCTAATGCTTTTTCTATCGATTTACATATATTATATTGTATGTATATTTCAGAAGCAAATCATTTGTTTAATTCTCACAATATGTCATGAATACACTAACAATATTAAAAACTAATTAATAAAGGATAAATAATTTTCTTTCAGTAAATAATGATCACATACTGTTTATCCTACTTTCAAGCTTTTTAAAAGTTTGGACAGTCAAAAACTCTATTTTATCTGTAGTCTAGAGGTATATGCTAAACTCACAGGTTCCTTACAGGTGGTAACTTTTGTTGGACAGAATCAAGCCTTGTTTGGTAGAGGTTCTTCAACCGTTGTTTCCATTCCTGTTTCATTAGGAAACTCTTATAGCATGTACTCTTTTGCACAATTTCTTATATTATGTACATAAACCAAATTTCAAAGAAAGAACTACTGCCTACTGTTGTTCCTAGATACATGATAAAGGTAGAAAATGCTAGTGTGCATCTTTAATATGTAAAAAAATGCCTTTTGTGCTAAAGGCAGGGTGTGACACATGACACAAGACAACTTTCTTGTTGACAGGTTGTCAAACTCATGAAGAGTCATTTAAAACATACTTGGTATATTTTTCATGGTTTTCTGTTTCTTTTTGTTGAGGTTAGCTGACAAAAGCATGTTTTTTAATTGAAATTTGGGGTTAGCCAGGCATTTTCTTCATATATTAATTCCACTAATCTTTAGGACTCCCCTTTTGATAGATTGGTAGATCATTGCTTTCTTTTACCCATACAGAAACCTATATATCAGAAAGGAAAAGGAAGTCATGTTCCCACAGTCACTGTGCAATGAAACTTGTGTTAGTCACATAATATGAAAATTTTATTAAATATTTCATAGCTCTAAAAGAACATATTTTCCTGTTGGATATTAATAAGATAAATATTGTTATCTATGTTTATCTATAGAGCTTCATAAGGTGAATTTCCATTGGTTTAATTTTTTCTTGCAAATATAATAAATTTTAGGATGTAATTTACATTCTTAGCTTTTTGCTTTTCTCTACCTAAACACAAAGGCTGCCTGAAATACTACATTTTAATTCATGGTAAGTCCTCTTCGATGTTTTTATTGCAAAGCTGAATAGAAGAAGTGGTACTTCTGAATCCTTCTGGAAAATGTAACACTTAAATAGTGCTATTTTCTAAGACAATTTTACTTTGTCATGCATAAAAGTTTACATATTTAACCACAAACCACTTATGCAATGTTTCTCAATGTGTATGTGGAAATGAATTTACTTTGTTTAGTAGGAAAATCAAAGTTTTATCTCACAATTGATCTGTTGAACTTATGCTACCACTGAATACATTTATCTTTGTATAATTAGACAGTGATGTTTATGTTAGATGCTTGATCCATTTAAGTTATCAATCTAGGATGTGAACATGGTATTCTTTTGCTTGATTTCAAAATGATAACAGGAGTCATTACAGATTCTTTCAACAGCTCAAGGATCTCCAAGTTAAGTGGAGAATATCTTCATTGCTTATCAACAAAGTTCAATTTCTTCAGTGGTTTATTAAAAAGTGTTTATAAGTAAATCATGAAAGGAAGTAGAAAATACAGCTAAGGAATAAAGATAGTAAACAAAAAAAGTATGTGTTATGGTGTCCCATAGAAACTAACATAGACAAGTATGGTTTCATCTTGAAGTACTACTGTTCATATATCAAAGTGGTTCTTACTGGGGCCATAGAATTACAGTGTTTCTACCTCTGACTTCATCATATTCTCATGAAATAGAAAGGGGGTATGCTGTTTTCTTATAATTTATATAAGGTATTATGTGTGTCTAATTTCTTAATTTTTCTCATACATATTAAAAATGACCATTTCTGTGTTCCAACTTGAGTACAATATGTCCTCTATACTCTCATATGTTTAATCACTTGGTTCTCATCTGGTGGGGCTGTCTAGGAAAGATTAAAGAGCCTTTTAAAAGTAGAGCTCTAACCAGGCATGGTAACACACACCTTTAATTCTAGCACTTGGGAGGAAGAAACAGGTGGATCTCTGAGTTTGAAGCTAGTCAAGTTTACACGGTGAGTCCCAGGGCAGTCAGTATTAGACAGAAAAACCCTGTCTCAAAAAGAAGCAGAAGGAGTAAGATGGGGAGGAGGAGGACGAGGAGGAGGAGGAGGAGGAGGAGGAGGAGGAGGAGGAAGAGGTGGAGGAGGAAGAAGAGCCTCACTGTAGGAAATGAGTTACTGGTCATGAAATTTTACGGCCTTGTCACATTTATTCTTCTCTCTGCTTTGTGATTACTAATGCAAAGAAAGAGGCTGGCCACTGCTTCTGCAGCCATGGCTTCCCTACTAGCATCCCCTTCGAACTATAAGCCACCATAAACCTTTCCTCCTTAAATATTTTCTTGTCAGGTATTTGGTCACAGCAAAACATTGTAAATACATCGTGTGATATTTTGGAAAACTTTTCTACAGGTGGATTGGGAAGAATTTGGGAAAGCCGGGGAGATGTATACATCACTCAGCAGAACACACATTGCTGTCATTCTGTAGGTGCTTTCAAAACTTCTGGTGGGAAACATGAGAAATATATGGACTGATCTTTTTTTTTTTTTTTTTTTTTTGGTTTTTCGAGACAGGGTTTCTCTGTGTAGCTTTGCGCCTTTTCCTGGAACTCACTTGGTAGCCCAGGCTGGCCTCGAACTCACAGAGATCCGCCTGGCTCTGCCTCCCGAGTGCTGGGATTAAAGGCATGCGCCACCACCGCCTGGCTGGACTGATCTTATAGGACTAGATGAGGTGCCCACCTTCCCATAATTCAATTTGCCATGCCAATTGTTTGATCAGTTCTCACAGATCTCTGGGAAAACTTGAATAAAAGAAAAGAAAAATAAAAAAGAAGTATAGGCATCCCTGACTATCCCATTAGTCATCATCTACTATTATTAAGGGTATATTTCTGATTGGATGTTCTTCTTTTAAGGAGGGCTAGTCTGTTGATATAGTTTACTAATGGAAAACACAAAGGGGCTTGGTAAGTATCTCAGTAGAAAAGCACTTAAAAATACAAGCCTCAGCTTTGATCCAAAACAAATGACTAATGACAAAGACTATAACCAACTATGAACACAATCATTAGAAAATATGTGCAATTGAAATGTATTCTCTTATAGAGTCTAGTTTAGTCCTTTCAAGGATGATTTGTTATTGTGGGTTTATATGATATTCTGTCAAATCTGCAATTGTAAAATTTCTGTAATATACAAAAATTCCTTTGAGATAATGGACTGTAGCTTTGTATGAATCATGCTTTAAATAACATATTTTATAAAAAAAATTCTATGTGTTATGTACTCATAATAGTGAGGTTGGCCTACAAGAGGAAAATGCATATCTGTACAATGAATATTACAAAATTTCATGTTAAATCTCTCATTGAAACAGAAAGGTTGTGGATATGCAAGGGATTAGACATAGGGGGAAAGGGAGAAATGGAGGGAAAGAAAAATGTAATCTGGATATATCATGTGAGAAGAAAATCTATTTTCAATAAAGGGAAAAAAGTATCATCAGAGGGAAGGTATGGTAGCATATGCTTGTAATCCCAGCACTTGGAAAATGGAGGCAGGAGGATTATGTGTTCAGGGTCTTTCTCACCCACAGTGAGACCTCTGGGCCACAGTGTAATATATTTTATTCTATGAAAAAAAGTCTCATTGACAAGTATTTTAAAGAAGTTTATATAGAATATAGAATGAGATTTATAAAAGACATCATGCTCAACAACCAAATATCATCTATGTACATTGATATCTAAATATAGTTCCCAGTAAGGTAAAGTTTCTCTATAGGAGAACTTCTGTACCATTCAGGTATTTACAGATGAGGACATATAAAAATATTTTCTGACAAAATGTAAGTATTATTTGATATGAAATGCTACTTACTACTTTCTTAATAACACATATTATATTTGTTATTTTTCTTAATCCTTGGAATTTCATACAATATTTTTTGATGGAGATGAGCTTGGATCTAAGAGGAGGCAGGGGAAGAAATGGGGCATGAGTATATGGACTCTATATCATGGGGCATGAGTATATGGACTCTATATCATATGAAGTATCAAATGAGATGAAGGTGTTTACACCTTGGGTTGGAATTTTTACAATGAGGTAAATTTGTAGAAAAGACATCATATTTCAAAACCTCATAATGATTTATCTGTAAATTGAGTGCTTGTGTGTAAATCTGTCAGATATTTGAAATATGTGACATTTATTCTATTGTTTATAGAAGGTGGTGGGATTTACATTTAGAATTTTAAAATAAATTGGATTGTTCTCAATACTTTCCCAATCTTGCTATTTATTTTTCATGGTAAAATTAGAATACAGTATTTAAAATCATAGTTTATCAATACTGGTAACATTTGAAATGAATACATCATTTATATTTTCAAATGTTTCCTAAGGAATAATCTTTTGTTTTTTGATTCTTTGGCCTCATTTGTGCGGTAACTAAGAAAACAACCAAGGCTGAGTGATTTGCAAAAATACAGTGACTTGCAGAACAGATTTTCTTTCCATTTTTATTGTTAAGAATGCCCAGTTAAAGATGCTCACCACCAGCACGAGTCTACAGGCTGCATAGCCCTCTAGGGAGAGGAGAAGGGAAGGACAGAGAAAAGAGGAAATCAGAGTCTGGAGAGAGACAAACTATAAGGGGAGGAGGGCAAGCGGATGAGAGGAAAGGAGGCGAGGTCATCGTTTTATAGGGAGTGGTCTCACATGATAATCGACTTCTTCCTCTGATAATGTCAAAAATCCTTCTAGGAGGATAAAGACCTCATGATCTAATATCGCTTAATGCTTTTTCCTTTCAACACTGATGCATCAAAGATACATTAAGCCATTCTGTTTGGTAAATATTGATCCAGCTTCCTTCCCTTTCTATCTTCTTTCATTCAACAAAATGTCTTTTACTTGTCTATTAGTTCTAGACAATGTACTAAAGAGTACTGAAGAAAAACACAATCAAAAGCAAAACAAAACTCTCAATTTGAAAAATATTGGCAAATTAATAGGGGAAACATTTTAAATTTTATAGTTTTTTTTTTAAATCAGAAATCTCATTATTGCAAATTCCAACACATAATTGCCATGTTAAGGTAGCATGCAATAAAATATACTCATTCCTATGAAGACACAGAAACATAACTCACAGATTCAAGTGAAAAATAAGTACTCACTGGCCAACTAAAAAAATATTGATAGTGGAGAGAAAGAACCATGACACCCTGATGTCATGAAAACAAGTCCACATATCAGACCTGTAGTATATGAAAATATTTTAGAATGCATAAGTTTATTCTCATAACCTTATATTTTGATTAATATACACATATTTATTAAGGTTCTTTATTCTCCCTCTTTTTTCTGTATTCCTCTCTCATTTTATAAATATTGTAAAATATGTCATTAGGAATTATAATTTTTTCAGAGAGAAAGGAAACATTCAAATCCACTAAAAAATATAAATATGCCTTTATTTACATTTTCTTAGCAATGTCACAATAGTTATAACTGAATGAATTAACTAGACAATATTAAATATTCACTAAAATATTGCTAATAACTCTTCTTTTTCTTCAACTTAAAAGATTATAGTAGGCAAATGCTGATTATGCATCAACTAGAAAAGGATGTAGATGTACAGATGTACACACATATGTGTTATTATAGGAGGCAAATACTTGCCTTTGGCTTGGATAACACAGAGATGGAGGGGGGGTGGGAGGGTGGGGGGTGTAGGACTGTATATCAAATATGTGAATGAGCTGGCTTCCAGAAAGGGTAGAAGCATGTGAGCTGAAGTAAGATCACTAGCAAGATTTCCATGTATGGGCATTTGGGATTTTTTTTTTTTTCAGTGCAAATGAGGTGCTACTTGAGAAAATGGCAACCTCCTGACACTCAATGCTTTTATTTATCTTTTTAGTTACCTAGTTACCACTTAAGATCTTGTTAATAAATTGTATTAACATGTTTCTTTGAAAACACTTGAGGATACTGGAATCTCTCCATTGGAATCCAATCCAGGTGGTTTTTAACATATAAGAATACAAGGAATTGTACAAAGCACGGCAAAACTTCAAAACTTATCATGCTGTATATGTATATATCCCTGACTGAGAGCACAACACTTCTAAATAATTACCTCTATCACACAACTAGTGTATGTTTGGAGATCATTTTTCCTTGGTAAAATTGTCATGCTGTGACTCTTGTCAAGACTATTCTAGAAGGGGTAAATTTATATGGCTGCCCAGAAGAAACGGATTGATTTAATCAGGTCCTGGGACATTCTTTTGGTGTTTTGTTTATGAAACAAAAAGAGAGGAAGTCACACTTACAAATAATTGGGGGAAAAAAAGAGTCCAAAGAGCTAGGTGAATGTATTAAAAAGTATCTTTGCATACTTTCTCAGTCATGTTGAAAGAAATAATTTAACTATTCTAATGATTCTTATTGAAACAGTAATTCTGGTCTCTAATGAGACTCACCACGGCTACCTAAAACAAGTTTTTAATTACAGTGCCAGGAACATTGGCTTAATTTTTTTGAAAACTGTCATTATTCTAATATGAGAACATATGAAGTATTCCCATCAAGTCTTTTTTTTTTTTAACCTTTCTTAGAAATAATTTGCAAAAACTTTGTGGGAGCATAATGATTTTCCATGTATGGAAATCTCTACATTCCTGCTTAATATTTAAGTAGCCAGTATTTTTCATACCTCCATTTTCTCTCCTCAAAAGTAGAAATTGAATTAATTGGTGAGCATGTATGGACTGGAAGTAAAATCTGGTAGCTGTGAAGGCCAAACAAAGCAGTCAGATTCGGCATCCAGGCCACTGAGCTTTTCAACATATGTTCCAGCATCCTGTGACTACTTACTCACAGCACAATTGACTTGACGCTCCCATCATAAAAATGAAAATATATAAATCATTCATCTATCCAACATTTTCAGACACAAACTTGGAAACATCTGTGGCTTTTTGCTTCTCTTTGCAATGTTCATACTGGTCGTAAACTGTTTGGCTCTCCCCAACCCTGGTGCCTGGAGTCTATTTTCTTAGGAACTACTACCTGAACAAACCTGAATATTTTGACAGATTTTTCAGTAACTTCTTTTTCATAAGTTTTCCCTTGATAAGTTTCACTTTTTCTCCAGTATTTCGTAGCTAATGACAAGTATGACCTAAGAGCAGTAAAAAACACCAAGCCAGCATTTAAGAGCCAACATCTGGTGCAGGGAAGCACAAAGGAAAACTGAGATATTTCATCACTAAATGGACGGGAATACCTGAGATACTAAACTGTGCCAATGGTATAAAGTGGTTCAGCTTTAGCTTATTTTTTAGAAAACAAATCGGTGAATAAACACTGTCACAGAAGCTTTTCTGTAACTTAAGTGAGAATGTCTTGGAGAAACTGATAGATCTAGAAAGTAGTAAAATTCCTGATAACACCATTTCTCTCTAAAGATAGAGTTAATACTGGTATCTTAATGTTAGAAAGACAATGCCATTCTGTCATCTCAATTTCTTTCCAAGAACCTTTTATTTATGTTTTATTTTTCTTTATTAAGTAATTTTTATTCTTTTTACATACCAACCACACACACCCCTCTCACCCTTCTTCCGGCTCCCTTCCAGCTCCCCCCCCCTCAGCCCACCACACCCAACCCCTCCTATGAAAAGGTAAGGCCTCCCATCAGGAGTCAGTAAAGCCTGGTACATTTAGTGGAGGCAGGACCAAGCCCCTTCCCCGGCATCAAGGCTGACCAAAATGTCCCACCATAGGTAATGGGCCCCAAAAAGCCAGCTCATGCACCAGGGATGGATCCTGCTCCCATTGCCAGGGATTCCTTAAACAGACCAACCTACACAACTGTCTCACTTATGCAGAGTGTTGGTCTAAATTTCATGAGTTCCCACTAGCTAGGTTTGGTTGTCACTAGGTTTCCCCATCATGATCTTGATGCCCCTTGCTCATAGAATCCATCTGTTCCCTCTCTTCAACTGGACTCCTGGAGCTCGACAAGATCCTTGGCTATGGATCTTTGCATCTGTTTTCATCAGTTACTGGATGAAGGCTCTATGATGACAGATAGGGGATTTACCAATCTGATTACCAGAGTAGGCCAGCTCAGGCACCTCCTCCACCACTGTTAGTAGTCTAAGCTGGGGTCATCCCTGTGGATTCCTGGGAAGTTCTCTCTCAACAGATTTCTCCCTATACCCATGATGTCTCCCTCTCAAGATATCTCTTTCTTTGCTCTCCCACTCTGTCCCTGTTCTAGCTTGACCATCCCATTCCCTTATGTTCTCATCTCCCATCCCCTACCCTCTATTGTCCCCCCTCACCCCTAGTTTATTCAGGAGATCTCGTCTATTTCCCCTTTTCAGGGCAATCCATGCATCCCTCTTAGGGTCCTCCTTGTTAGCTAGCTTCTCTGGAGCTGTGGGTTGTATTCTGGTTATACTTTGCTTTATATCTAGTATTCACTTATGAGTGAGTACATACCATGTTTATCTTTTCTGAGCCTGGGTTACCTCATTCAGGATGACATTATCTAGTTCCATCCATTTGCCTGCAAATTTCATGATGTCATTGTTTTTTACTGCTGAGGAAGTACTCCATGGTGTATATATACCACATTTTCTTTAGCAGATATTTATTTTGAAGAATCTAACATAAAATTTAAAGGAAAAATGGTTTTAAATTGCTTTGAGATTTCTCCTCCCGAAATTTTGGCTGTGAATCCAGTTGGCCCTTTGCAGGTAGTTACAGGCAGGCAAGATGACTCACAGGGTAAAGTCACTTGGCACCAAATCAGATGACCTGAATCAACTCCCAGGAGATAAAGTATACAAAGAGAGAATTCAAAGGCTATAGGTTGTCATCTGACCTCCACAAGCATTCCATGGTAGCTCTGCACACACACACACACACACACACACACACACACACACACACATACACACACACACACACACACACACACACACACACGCACACATACACACACACACACTCAGAGGTTAAGATTGTGTACTTCTCTCGTAGCAAGCGTGAGTTCTATTCCCAGCTCCCATATCTGGTGGCCCACAACCATATAAAACTTCTGCTTTAGGGGCTCTGATAGCCTCTTCTGCCTACCATTTGCACCTGAATGAAATATGCACACACAATCACATACACACACAAACACACTCACACACACAATGAATCTTAAAATAAATTAAAAGAATGTTTTAGAGAAGTTACATGGTAATGAAGTTTATCTGGTCAAAAACAACACTAATTAATCAGTAACCATGGATGAATATTTTTCTTCCTATTTATATTTTCTTGCCTAGCTTTCACTGTAGAAGCAACATGTTTTCACAGCTTCAGACCAGGTGACCAGTTTTTTGGAAGTAAATGAAGCATAGATCATTCAGTTGTTTAGCCATTCAATACTTTACAAACAGAATCACTTCAACAAGCACACAAATAACAAATTTTTAAAAAATGAACTTTTTCTTCTGTAAAGGAACTTAATAAAATTCCTGTCAAAATATATGAAGTATAGATCATCATTCATTTATTATACCCATTGAAAATGAGGTGAGCTTGAAAACTCAGGTAAATAAAAGCATTATTGATAAAGTTCTGTCAGGAAGATGGATTATTAAAATGGCTTCTCTTCAGAAGTAGTACGTTAACTGGCCTTTATGAATGTCTTTTTTATTTATCAACTGTGATCAATGAAATTTTTTTCTTGAGACAAAAGCAGACACATTCAATCTGAAAAATATAACATAGTAAGTAAACATTTTAAGAAAAAAGTTTGTTAGGTTAAAAAGTCAGGGAACTATATCACACTCCCTCAAGCCTGCCTGCTGCCATTTTGGTATGGATTGCAATGAAGCTGCACTCGTTGATCTGCCATCATCTCTGACTCTTTTTCTGTAAAGATGCTTCAGAATCAAACAGTTTTGACATAGACCATAGAACCAAAGTATAAAGTATTAGCTTCTATGGCTCCCTACAAGAAAATATATATATTGACCCTCAGGAAAATAATTTTGCATAAGGAAAGTGAAATATAATTGTCTGAAACAGCTTTGATGCTTAACAAAGAGCATTTAGGCATCCCATAATTGGACAGAGCTGAATTTCCAGGAATCCGGTGGAAGCCCTGTGGAGATGATGAAAAAGGAGAATGGTGTGTAGTATGAAAGCCACACTGTTGTCACACTGTACCACACAGATATGCTGTGCCCATTGGTGTGACTCAGAGTATACTCGGAAATCAGAAACTGCACTGGTTTCATGCAACAAAGTTTCAGATAAGGAGTTCAATAAAACTCAACAGAGACCTGAAAGAGCTATGGAACACTGAAACCATGCAAAGTGCTGTAGTCCAGAGCTGGCATGTACCTGCTCATACAGACCCATGATTCTAAGTCTAGATCCTCAGTTTGGCTCCATGGGAACGTTCAGCAAAGGTGTAAGACATCACCTCCTGGGAAGTTTGAGTCCATTGCAGGACAGCCTGATGCAGAGGAGGATGAGTTGCTGTTTGTGGGGAGCCACAGGAATATAAAATAGAAGTCCAGCTGTGTATTATAAGCTAAACCTTGAGGAGGCCAAGGGTCATTCGAGTGGGAAAGCCAATCAGGAAGGTCTATTGGTGTTATGTGGCTTGATATTCAGTTGTTTCTTGCTATGAATTCCTTGTGCTCATAATTCGCCTAAAATGTGTATGTGTGTGTGAATCTCTGTTTCAAAGCACCTGGACAGTCATGTAGACAGAACCTTCTGCCTCTGAGCTCCAGGGCCCCTCTTTAGCATTTGTCTTGGGTATCTGCCATTTGCAAATACCCTCCTTGAGCTACTTCCTGAGATAGAGTCACCCCCAAACAAAGCCTTAAAAGACAAACAAGGAACAGATAGCTACCAGGCCTTCTGTTAGATGCCTGAAACACCCCCCCCCCACACACACACAATTTAGATGAAATGTCCTTTCTGAGACTACATGTCTCACAGACCAAATGCCTACCAACTAGATGAACAAGCTTTGTTGTAAATCAAGGCCTCCTCCCCCCCCCCTCTTTCCCCAACCCCAGAGAACCTCTTAGATCAAAGGGAGTTTCCCCTCAGCAGGTGTTTCAAGCTGTGATGCAGATTGATTAGCTATCAATACTCTCCCATGCCCCCTGCCCTGTCAGAAAACTGGCGGCTGAAGGAAAAAGTGACAGTTTTAACTTTTAGTGACCTACAGACTTTTCCTACCCTATCACCTGTAAGTTTATAGTTGAGACTTGTGGTTGTTCTGGTCTCATGTCCCTGTCTCCTCTCTGCAGGGCTGGGGAATCGCCAGGGAGCGCTTTACCCATTAAATCTGGGCTTTCCAATTTGGTCTCATTCGGTTTGTTGCAAGGCAGAGAGGCCTTCAGGAGGCCTAAAACTTATCAATACACACAGCAGCAGCAGCAGCAGGCACCAGCATTTGTGTTTATTTTCTGTGCCAAACTCTGGTAGCTGGTGTGGTGGTATTGTGCTCCCTGAAATATTGTGCACCCCAATAAACTTATCTGGGGTCAGAGACAGAACAGCCTTAAACATAGAAGACAGGCAGTGGTAGCACACACCTTTAATCCCAGCAATTGGGAGGTAGAGCTAGGCAGAAATCCATGTGTTCAAGGATATAGCCAAGCATGGTGACTCACGCCTTTAATCCCAGAAAGTGAGCCTTTAATCCCAGGGAGTAATGGTAGAAGGCAGAAAGATATATAAGGTGTGAGGACCAGAAACTAGAAGCATTTGGCCTGGTTAAGCATTTGGCTGGTTAAGCTTTCAGGCCTCCAGCAGCACAGTTCAGCTGAGACCCATTTGGATGAGGACTCAGAAGCTTCCAGTCTGAGGAAACAAGACCAGCTGAGGATCCGGTGAGGTGAGATAGTTGTGGTTGGTTCTGGTTCTCTGATCTTCCAGTGTTCACCCCAATACTTGGCTCCGGGTTTGTTTTATTAATAAGTACCTTTAAGAGTCATGCTACAAGCTGGTATCTCCCCAACAATGTGATATTTCATTCTTTCAAGTAAACCATTTTTCTTTATGTTCTCAAGAGCTATCTTGTTATAACCTCTGATAAACTTTGCAGGTGTAAAGTGCATATGTTTAATAATTACAGTTGAGAAGCTTTTAGGAAAAAGTCATACATTGTACAAACAAAATCCAAGGGACATATCTATGCAATATGTAACACTCATGATAAATGGTGAGTCACATGAGCAGCTCTATCAGATCTCATCTACTCATTTAATATATTATAAATAAAAACACATGAACTAAGTGAACACTTGAAATAACTAATTTTCTATTTCCTTCAGTGCCAGCAATTGATAAGCAGTTTAAAAACAAGATTCTTCATATATTATTATTTTCATACCAAGAAAAATGTTGGTTTGTTTTCTAATACTAAGAAGAGTTCACAGTAAGTTCATTCTCTTGAGGACTAGTGTGCAACTGTTAATGATATTACATCACTGGCTGCTAGCTTAGGGTAAATATGTGTTACCTTTCTCATATGTCCATCTGGTTTTCTCTACCAAGACATGAACATATGTGATTTTGATTTTGGAAGTGTTTGTTATGTTTAAATGTGATATAATTACTTGGATTTTGAAAAAAAAATGGAAGGGATAGGCTGACTTAACGGAGCTAATTTTACATTCTAATCTGCCAAGGGTGATGCTCTCACTGTGGATGAATAGATGACTCCATGCTTCAGAAAGTTTTCACATCTCAGTTGCAAGAAGACATCCCATCCAAGAAAGCTCCCAAATATTTCTAGATGAATAAATCTCTCAGTTACACTTTCAGCAAATAGAATAAGACTCTCCCTTTTTTTTTTATTTTTCTCTCTCTTTCTTTCTGACATTTGTCAGTGCCAATTAGTCTTAGCTTTTATTGTTTTTTCAATGTGTATAATTTCACACCACAGAAGAGACAACACTTCACTGTAAAACAGTGTTGAACATTGATATCTTGAAACAAGAGTGAAAGGAAAATAGTCCAATAAAAAGACCTTTTCTTTCCTGTGTGGACCTTGAAGGAGCCCTGAGAACTATACCTCTGACATTTCCATTCAAGGAAATGAATGCGTTCTCAATGTTCCCATTTTATTGAACTTCCAAGCTCTGCATGTAAAGCACTAAGGGTGGTCCAAATCACTTTTCCATGATGTCTCTTCAGAGAATCTCTGAGTAGAAAGTTAGAGGAGCAACTTAGCAGAGCAAAGAGTCACTAAGCATCTGCTTTCAAAAGAGACTGTGCTCAATATATCCAAAAGGGCACAGGAATCACTGTTGTTTACTACTACTACTACGAATCTTCTTGTCATCTTCTTTCTTCTCCCTCCATTCTCTTCTCCCATTACCATGGGCCCATTTTGACATAGACACAGCCTATCAAATACTCCCCTTTTAAAATGGCCTTCCATTGAGACAGTATTATCTAGCTTCTGTGTTTCCTTGTCCTAACGAATCCACCCTCCAGTTGTTCAGAATGAGCAAGTTTGCATTCTACTCATGCCCTATCTTTCATTCTCCAGGATATAGGATTTTGTTCTGTTTTTCCATCTAAATCATCAAGGATAACATACCTATTTTAGTAGTTCATCTTTAATAACATGGGAAAACATATTCAAGAAACACTCTGAAACAGGTGTATAATCTCCTAATTTATGCCATAGTTATTCAATAGCATGTAAAGTGAAGAAAGCTCTATAAAGGGGTTAATATATGCATCATTCTCAGAATTTACGAAAAGTATAATAATAATGAATAAACATATCTCTGTTCTAGAAGATGTGAAGTACAGTTTCTAGTGCCACTGTTGATGTTGGAGGGATTTTTATGATCCTTTGGAGAGATTCTTCAAAACCACCTAATCTAGTTTATTTGACTTTTTTCACTGCTTTGTTTACTTTATATAATTACCCTTTCTGACTACTTAATTGGTACCCATCAACAGGCCTGAGAAGCTTATCGTATTCACTCATGACAATAATTCAGAACATTAGGACTGGGGATGGCTCAGAGGTTAAGAGCACTGGCTGCTCAGCCAAAGGATCCAGTTTCAATTCCCAACATCCACGTGGTAGCTCAAGGTGTCTGTAACTCCAATTCTACAGGATCTGACACCCTCATACAGACATACATGCAGGCAAAACACCAATATACTAAATATAAATGAATTAAAAATTAATTCAGAAGGTTGAGCATTATTGTAGCTATAATCTTTCATATCATACTACCAGTCTCCAGTAGTTTCAATGCCATGCAAGACACAAAAGTAACATAGTCAAAGCCAGATTCTTAGATTGTAAAAAAAAAAAATGCATTTCTAAGTTCCTTTACTTTATAGCTACAGTGGTCTTGATAGAAACATGACCAAGATTCTTGGCTTTAATTTCCTCAACATTATAAGATTGACAAATTGATCCTCAGGACTGTTTTATTTGTTAGTTTTGTTGTGTTTATGGGACATGGTTTTGCTATACAGTCCAGGATGACTTAAAAATATTGATCTTCCTGCCTCTCCCTTCTGGAATCAAAGCATGTATCAAAAGTCTTAGGTTCTTCTGAAACTTGGTATTTATCATCCTCATTCTAAATTTTTAAGTTTGTCCCACATATTTTATCTTAGAAAGTGGGGGAATTATTATTGAAAATGACTCTAAGTTCCTGGAAATTTAGGAATATACCAAAGGATACAGGATTTTTACATTTAATGTCTCTACTCTTTCCACAGTTTAAGGATAATTTAACATTTCCTCTGAATTATGAATGCCACATTTATTCATAATCAATCATAATTTTATAGCCTTCTGTTGTAATTGGTGGTGAAATCATAACTTGTCTGTAGTACATTCATAATTGTCAGTATGTTTCTTGTCAACAATTATGGTAGTGGCTTACACAAAATTGAAACCAATCAAATACTAGTGATGCAAACAGACCTCTTAAAGGTAGTTCATGGTCTCTGAAGATGACCCACCTCTCATCCATAGTATTTGTGGATACATTAGGTTACACAGCAAAAGAAAGTGACTGAAAATTGAATCATCAGAAGATTTTTGCATTTGGAACATCATCACAATCCACATTAATATGAGCACAGTATTTTTCATATGGAGGTCTGGAAAAGAGTCAATCTAAGAGTAAAACCATGTGAGAAAACATTGGCACAGATTACTCTATTTGAACTTAACCATTGGCTAAATTGGCTTAGCACCTTAAAGATAGATGGCAAAACAGTGAATCTTGCCATCTTGTCTCCAGAAAATAACACAACAGTTAGCAGCAGCTGGATGGTAGCCCAGTGGGATTTATACATGCTTGTGTGTGTGTTCGTGTGTGTGTGTGTGTGTGTGTGTGTGTGTGTGTGTGCATGTGTGTGTGTGTGCATGTGTGTGTGTGTGTGTGCATGTGTGTGTGTGTGTGTGTGTGTGTGTGTGTGTGTGTGTGTGTGTGCCATATGTGTTATGGTCTCTAAAGTATCTGGGAGGAAATATTGAATCCCTTAGAGCCGGAATTACAGTAAGTTGTGAGCCACTTGAAGTGGGTGCTGGGAACCAAAGTGGGGTCCTCTAGAAGAGTAGGGAGTGCCTTAACCCTTAAGAATTTTCTATGCCCATCCACCCCATCAATACTTTCATACCATGGAACTATAAAATTGTACATATATATATATACATATGTGTATATGTATGAATATTTTTAAAATATGAATATTTTTTAGAATATTCTAAATTGTCTACCATAATGGTAGACAGTTGGTTGTACAACTTATAGATGAAATTGTCATGAAAGATTTTGCCAATAACATAATAGTTTTTAAAAATGTAAAGATATTATATTTTAATATATAATAGAATATTTTGTGTAATGGTGTAATCAGATGATGATTATGAAGGTTAGAAACATATAAATATAAACATTAAAAGGTCTAATCTATGCTATTATTGATAGTATACACAAATGAATGCAAATATGTGGAAAATAACATGAAATATAAATAAAAATTAAGTGTTTAATATCATTGTCACATAATGTTCTTTCTATTAAAATCAACATCAAAACAAATCACCGGGTGCAATGGGGAACTGAACCTCTGACACCTAACTAAAGCTGAATTAAGTGTTGTGGAGAGGACTAGAACACAGTCTCCTTTCTCTTTCTCTATTAGTACCTTGGCTGGGTAAGGAGCTGGGCTTCTACTATAAGCCAATATCAACAAGGTGAAGGAAGTCTTTCAAGGTGAACACACTTGACACTCCACTCTGCCTCTGTTCCAATGAGAGCCAGTAATGTGTCAAATGTGCACTCACATCCAAGAGCAACAGAGCCTAGGAACTGGTTCTTGCTATCTAGCTGGTGATAGGAGGCAAGGTGTGAGGTGCAGATTCTACCCTACCCCTCATGGAATCAGGAGGTGCAAATTGGTGTTCACTTCTCTGAGAAAGTGTCAGCATGGCTGAGTAGAAGGTGAACTTTCACCACACCTTTCTGCAAGAGAGCAGAATGAGTCACTATTCCACATTTCCTAGGATACATGTGGATCCCAGTGCAGACAAACATCTGCACTTCCCTGGCCTTTTATTACTCCTCAGGGAGGTTTTCTAAAAACCACAAGTTAAGTGGGATAAAGAGTCTAAAAACCTCCAACGTTTTGAGAATGTAATTATGAAGCATTCATCATGCCAAGAACCTGGAAAATCACTATATTACAAGCAAAGATATCAACAGATGCCAATAGTAAGATGAATCATATATTGATAGTATCTGTCAAAGATCATAAAGCAACCATCATAAAAAATGCTTCAACAGTTATTCATTTACATGAACAATATATATATATATATGTATGTGTGTATGAATATATATATACATGAATATATGTATATGTATATTTATCCATGATATAGATACTATAAAAAGGAATGAAATAAAAACTTTTAGACTGAAAAATAACAGAGATAACACTAAATGTTACATTAGGGTTAATTTATACCACAAATATGTTGCAGCTCAATGATAATTTAATTCTAAATTATAAGGAACAATCTAAGCAGTTGATAGTGTTTAAAATACTTTTGGTGAAAACAGATAATATTTCCAAAATGTTATTTCATTTTTTCTCACTGAAGTCAGGCTTTCAACTTTCTCCTTAGTGCAGTAAATAGCAATTTTATCTTTTTACTTGTTCATTTCCTAAGCCTTACCAGATCCTTATCTTTCTATTTTTCTCATGTACTCTATGCACACATCTGCATACAACAACTTCTCATTATTCCTTCTTGCATAACTAATAAGCACACTGTCATCATCTATTCCTAACTTTTCCAGCATTCCTCCTGATACATCTCAAGTGTACAGAGATAAAGACACCTCTACTACACAAACAAGCATGAAAAAATTAGACTGAACAATGTCTTAGTGTGTTGTACAACTTAGATAATCTTAATTTTAGTATGATTTTGATAGAGTGGAAAAATGGGAAGAATAAGTTTATGTTATTGCAGTCATCTCCAATACTTTCCAGCCTTCTTAATTCTGTTTTGTAGAGTAAAGCATATGACTTAGAAAAGTGTATGTATAAAATAATTTCTATACCTCCTTGAGCACTGCAAAAGTTATATGCCCACTCAAAGTTTGACTCAGATGTTGAAACTGTTAGCACAATGTTACCACCACACAAACATACACACACACACTCACAAAATATTTAAGGTGTTTTACACATACTATTTTTCTTGATAAAATGGTGTCACTTTTAGAAAATAAAACAAAATGACCATGAAAGCCTGAAAAGGATGTCATATGCTCTGTGATTACAGGCAGTTGTGAACCAAATGAGATGAATTCTGGAGTTTAAACTTAGATTCTGCTCCTCTGAAAGAGCAGCATACTTCTTAACCACTGATCAGTCTCTATTATAGCCTCCAGGTATACCTTCTTTTATTTTAAAGTAAGGAAGTTTGGATATCCAAACTTTTAATTAATTAAAAATGAAGAGTTCTAGTTAACTCCAGTGCTTAACTGAAAGTGATTGGATACTGCCTAGTTTCATAAAACACTCTTGGTTTGGTTGATTGGTTGCTTTCTTTGCTCTGTTTTCCTTCTCTTGAGTGCGTCACAGTGAGTCACTGTTCAGCAACCTTTACTGAGATGAAAAGCAAAGCTTTTAATGTACATGCACATTAAAAAAAAAAAGTTCACCTATTTTTTCTTCCTCAAATCCTGAGATTGCAATTTCTCACAAATGTGTAGTTGGATTGCTTTTGATTCTTTTCTTGGCAGTATTTCTAGTGAGCAGAGTTCTTGGCTAATTATTGCTTGCTTGTGATGGATCTTTCGTTTTAGCCTGGAATTTGATTAAGAGATTAAGTATAGGTCTTTTTGTTTATTTGCTTTAATCCAGATAGGCTTGATATGAGCAATTGTTTGCTTTTGTAAAGGCAAAGTCAGCTTTCTTTGATTTACCACCAAATCGATATTGAGTTACCAAACACTGGAGTCCTAATTCAAGATTAGGATTGTGTATCGTTCGGAGGATGTAGTTCATTACTGTTATGTGGAATAATTCAGGGCCTTTCTTCCTTCCCGGTGTGTTACACCACAGGAACTAGCTGTTAGTCTTTCTTTCTCTTTTTGCCTCCCTGGTGCTGTGGGGTGGTCTTTCTGTATGCTGTGAATGTGTGTTGCTACCATTGGTTAATAAGGAAGCTGCTATGGCCTATGGCAAGGCAGTTTAAAGGCAGGCAGGAAATCCAAGCAGAGAGACAGGGATGAGAAAGGCCAGGTCGGAGGGGATGCTAAGAGCTGCCAAGAGAAGCAAGATGTAATGCAATACAGGTAAAGCCATGAGACACCTGAAAATACATAGAGTGATAGAAATGGGTTAATTCAAGATGAAAGAACTAGCTAGCAACAATCCTGAGCCATAGACCAAGCAGATTTTAACTAATACATGCCTTTGTGTCTTTTCTTGGGACCAAGCAGCTGCAGGACACAGGAAAACTTCTGGCTAAAATTGGCGCCCAGACATGCTGGCAAAAATATCCACTTAAAACCTGAGAGAGCTTTAAAAAGATTCTAAAATGGAGCTAAGAACAGCTTCCAAGTTCTATCTTTCATGCGGCCATAGTATAGAGACACCACAGTACAGAGATTCTGTGGCATTCAGGGTTGAGCACAGCGTGGAGGGGTTCCACAAGCCATGGTACAGAGGATTCTCCCAGGCCCTGCTGCAGCCTGCCAGCTCAAGAGTACAGCCACAGGCTTAAGAACACAGCTCCATGCTACTGAATACTGATCTGAGAATTGAGAAGGTAAGTGTGACCCTTTGGTACCTCCAGCAATGTTGAAAGGCAGAATGGGGTGGAGCCAGCAGCCAGGGCCACAACTACTGTCCTTAAAAAAGAAGTAACATAATAAAAAATAAAATAAGCCAAGTAAAAATTGTAAATACACAGAGAAACTGGATGCTATATAATATGATGTTGCTTTGAGATTTTTAACTACAGAGAGACATTTGATTATGAGGGCTGTTAAGTTAAACCAACATATACAATTTAAAGGTGTCTTGACTTCAAAATTTGTGCCTAAGGATATATTGCTTTGGAAAAGAGGTTCTACTTATGTTTACACAGAAGATGATAACTTGTGGATTTCTTCCAGGTTAATATGGTTTGGTAGAACAAGACCCCCTGAAAAACCACCATGGGAACAGGTGGCCCAGATGATCCAATGTTTCAGAGCACCTCTGTTGCAGTTTCCTCTGAGTTCTGCATCCAGAAAGGCTTCAAGGCTGTTGGCTGAGATGATTCAGGCTCACAGAATACTCTAGTCAGGACTTGACCATGATCCTCAATGTTCTCAGGGTCCCCCAAAGATTACCAATGTTCCCAATCAACAGGAAGTAGCCTAAAAAACTATGCCCGAATTTCCCCAAAATGGATTATGGATGTTCGTCTTTTTTTAGGGGGGTTAGTTACAAATTGTTATTAGTTATAGTCTATCTCTTTCTAAGGTAAGAAAGGGGGATATGACATAGAAATGATAAAAAGAGATAAATTACTGAATCTACTTTGATCCAAAAAAACAACTGTTTATCTCAAAATATTTTACATTGATATGGATTTGGTTTATTGATACAAATTTAATGTCAATTTTGTTGTACTGTATGTATATTTCTACTCTTGCTTAAGGTATTATGTTTTCTCAGCTCATTTAAAATTGTAGTGTATAACAAAGAAATACAGGTTGATAATTGGTCATCTATGATAATCAAACTTATGGTCATGTTGGTTAAGTATTCTACATATACAAAGATATATTTTATTTAGGTAGGTAATCGTCAAACACTTTAAAGAACTACGGAATATGGTATTTAAAATGTTTTAAAACTTAGGCTTTTCTGGGCAGTGAGACACATCTGCTTCAGGCAGCAACAAATTACTTCAAAGAAGATAATGGGCATCGAAGAAACTTGTTATGGAGTTTACTTAAAGTGTGGAAAGGGCTAGCCTTTTGGGCAAGAAACTGCTCTTGCCTGGACATGCAGGACCCATAGGAAAGTGACCACTGAACTTTGCCAAATCAAGGAAAAAACAGTTTTTCAGGTTCCTGCTTGGGAGAAGAAACTGCCAGACATTACACAGGACACAGAGCAAAGCAACTGATGGACTTTGGCAAAACAGGTGAACAGTTCTTCAAATTTCCTGCTCACTGAAAGGTATACCAGAGACTCTAGGATTGCAGACTGAAGATAGAAGCTCCAGTGTTACAGAAGAACTTTGGGTGACTTTCCAGGCAGCCAGATGTCTCTATCATTTCTAGAATTTTGGAAGTTGCTTACAATGTACTTCCTATTTACTCAGGTAATATTATATCCTTACTGGGTCTTTGATGGAGTTGAAAACCAGATAGTTATAATTATGGTTTTCCTTAGTTATGATAAAAGGTAAATTCAAAATACAACTTTAGGCTCATAAAGATAGGATATTTTCTTTAATTTTGACAAATATAAATAGACTAGATATTATAACTGTAATTCTTGCTTGATAACTGTTTTGTTTTGTGAAATTTTACTATGTTAAAATAAAAACTTTCCTTTTTGATTAGACAGAAAAGGGGTCATGCTGTGGAATGGTCTTTCTGTACACTGTGAATATGTGTTGCTACCGTTGGTTAATAAATAAGCTTTTTTGGCCTATAGTAAGGCAGCTTAGAAGCATACAGGAAATCCAAGCAACAGGGAAGAGAAAGGCAGGGTTGGAGGAGATGCTGAGAATCACCCGGGAAACAAGATGTAATGCAACACAGGTTAAGCCATGAGACACGTGGCGATACACAGATTATTAGAAATGGGTTAATTTAAGATGAAAGAACTAGCTAGCAACAAGCCTGAGCTATAAACCAAACAATTTGTAATTAATATATACCTCTGTGTGTTTATTTGAAACCAAGAAGCTTAGGGACATAGAAAAACTTCCGGCTGCACCCTGGCATGGAATCTCACATATACTAGTTTCTAAAGGAATTGGATTCAACTTTTCCAAGTACAAAATTTTATTCACTGAGTACATCTGTGCAGTTTCTTCATTTTCACAGAAGATGTGTTATGTCTGATTCACCCTATGATTCATCTCTTTTACTGCAGACTTAGATTTCTACGTGGTCTGTAAACTTACTAATACCTATTATTTCTTTTACTTTTTTCTCATTAGATATATCTTAAAAGTATAATCTATTTGTGTTTGGGGGTTTGTACTTTCTATCATAGTGTGAATGTGGAAGTCAGAGGATGACATGAGGGATCAGGGACTCTCCTTCCACCAAGTCATCTCTATTAGTAGCAAATGCCTTGCCTTCCTGAATCATGTAGCCATGCCTAGATCTTTATCTATCTATCTATCTTTCTTTCTTTCTTTCTTTCTTTCTTTCTTTCTTTCTTTCTTTCTATCTATCTATCTATCTATCTATCTATCTGTTTACATCTTTCTTGTAGATTCCCCTTGTTAGCTTGAAACAGAAGAGAAATGCATATGTATTTTTAGAAAGAATTTATAATATAGCAGTCATATAATATCACACATGGTTAATTTACAGCTATAAATCATGTCATGAATACAAACTAGATTAAAGAAGAGGATATTACGTATAACCTAGAAATTCCAATTATTTTTAACTTCCAACTATGGAATAAACAGAAGCATGCCTTTTCAAAGCTCTTGTATCATATTTTACCTATTGCTAATACCAGTTTGCAGCAGAAGTAGATGGGAAGCAGGAGTCTAAAGGAGGAACAAGAAGAGGGCTTCTCTAGGTGTCATATATTCACATACATTTCCTAGGTTATGCTTGCATTTGGGGCCCTCTACTGGAAAGCCAGCTGCCAGGTTCCAACCTTCATGCCTGTGCCCATCAGGGATCTCAGAGTCATGGCACTCTGGCACCAGGTTTTTACAATAGAAGTTAATTAGAATAATGAATAGTGTTTTCATGTGGAGGCAGAGTGAAAACATGAGGTTTAACAGAATGTACATGGATGGAAATAATAATCACATAACTGATTACTATCTGGTCACATGTAGTTTCAACTTTTAACATAAACTTCATCTGGCCTTATGCTCAGAGATAAACACTGGGCCAGAGAGATTGAGTGATTGAATGTGTCCTTCTCAGAATACATCTTTCTGTCCAAATTCATGTCATTTCTGTCTTCTAAATTACTGCTAATGTGAGATTGGGGACATTGCACATGTGTCTGTGTGTTTTTTAAATGAAACACAAATCTGGCAAACAATTATTTGCATTTGAGATTTTTTTTCTATGCAAACCCTAAATGGGGCTCATGAGAAGTGTCAGGTGAAGTTGGCCTACATTTCAGAGGAACTCCCTCCGTCCCGAAGGATATAAAGAGAGGATTTATGACTCCAGGTGAAAAGAACAAGAGAGCTGGTGACTGTAGACAAATTCAGCTTTGAGTTTCAGGTTCACTGGGAGTCTAGAATGAAACTGGATGATCAGGCAAGGATGGGCACAGATTCATGTCCCTGTAGATGAGAAGCAAAGCCTTGTAGAGTATGTGCAAAAACATGCTTGAATCGCTGCCTTCTTACCCACATTGAACCTATCTCTGAAGACTGTAGTTCATCTGTAAGAAATCCAAGTACATTTTTGTCCTGAGTTTAAACGTCAACAGCATTTTATTAATAGTTTAGAATTCCCCATTTCCTCAATTAAAACATATCTTGATAACATTTTGCTTTACTCTCCACTGTGACTGAAACACTATCCAAGAAATGGAATTGGTCCGCGTTCCAATGTGCTCTCCAGTACTGGGAACAGGAAATCCAGTTATGCCTGCCATACAGCCCTCTCCAGGAATATAATTCATTAAGGAATTAGAGCTCCAACTTTTTAGAGTTTTTTCCTTGCTGTGGAATTTTTAATATAAAAGACTGAATCAGGGTGTCTGTTTGTGATTTAAAAGTTCCCAAATTGAAGACTTTTGCAGGTGCATACTGGCATGTGGGTGGGATCTAGTCTACAGACTAGTTCACATTTCAGGACCAAAGTACAAAATGGGCGTGGAATGAATCCTCACTTGCCCCATTAACAACTGGCCTCATAGGCAACATCTGGAGTTCTCATAGGTATTTTATGACTAAAATAGCAGTAGTCACTTCACTATTGGCTGTAGTCCTTCTGGGCAAAGAGTCACAACAGAGTCATTGAAAGAACAGTCTTTTCATTGATTAAAAAGGCTCAAGTATGTTTCCCTTCCCATTTATGAGGGATTATAGAAAACTATAAGCATTTTCTGTCTCTTCTGTTTCTAATTGAGCATGTCATAGTGCTTGACAGTCTCTTGTCCTGATGGGAATTAGAAATGAAGAAAACTTACAAACCTGATCATCTTTCAGTTGGGCCCCCATGTGTTTAGGCCTTACATCCCTTCAGTCTGGAGTGTCAAAGTTCTCGTACTACAATTGAAAACCTGCAAAGTGAGACCTGGTGGAACAATGTGCAGGCTTTCTGTTCTACCACAGTGAGAGTCAATTGGCATGTAATGAACTCAGTTTTAAGACAGCACAATTGACTGTAGTGCGTTGCACGTAGGATTGGTTGACAGACCAACTTTTCCCTCCCTTTTGTGTCATTCATGTTATTGAGATAAAGCACCCAAGGAATATTGAAAAAAAAAAAGGGAAATTGAAAGAGATTCCTGAAGGCTTTAAAATTTTCATCTTACTGATCTTCTTTCAGAAAGTGTTTTCTCAGCCCTTTAGAGAATGTCAAACACAAATAGGACTCAGTAGCTCATCACTCTCGCAATGATAGAGTCTGGAATGCTTCAAGAAACCATTTTCTTCTTTGACAGAGAAACTACAGCAAGTGATACATAAAATGAGCCTCAGCATTATGACACCGGGGCCAGTAAGAACTAAGTTGCTGTTCGTAGTTATAAATGCAGGTCTAGGGCTGGAGAGATGGCTCAGAGGTTAAGAGCACTGACTGCTCTTCCAGAGGTCCTGAGTTCAATTCCCAGCAACCACATGGTGGCTCACAACCATCTGTAACGAGATCTGGCGCCCTCTTCTGACCTGCAGTCATACATGCTGTAAACCTAATAAATAAATAAAATCTTAAAAAAAAATGCAGGTCTAAAGCATGGGAGAGAGTTCAGTGGGTAGTTTGCCTTCTGCGTCAAGATGGAAACCCGAGTTTGAATCACTGTCACCCATGTGAAGAGCCTGGTCTGCTGGAGATCATCTGCAACCCCATAACTGAGAGCACAGGTGCTGGAGGGCAAATCCCAGGACCTCAATAGACACTCAGCTTAGGTGATTTTTTAACTTTGGGTTCTGAGATACCCTTTCTCAAAAGATAAGGCAAAACACAACCCAGGAAGACACCTGGCACCTCTCATCTCCACAGGCATGCAGACATATGCACACACACACACACACACACACACACACACATGCACACATACACATACACACACACCACAAACACACACATGCACACACACACGCAAAGGGAGACACAGAGACAGAAAGACAGAGATAGAGAGATAGGATAAGAGAGAGAGGAGGAGGAGGAAGGGAGATGCAGAGGGAGACCGAGACTGAGATGAAGAAAGGTTATGGTGCTTTTAAACATGTTGCTTAAAATGTTAGATTGTGATCATCTCTGATGATATGTACATACATAGTGGGAAAGTGAGACATTATTTTTCTAAGTGGAGAAAAAGGGAATTCCAAGGTTGATCAGTGTGTTGGGTACATTGGTCAGGAAAAAAATATTTTGATCTGTATTAGCGTGTGGCAATGTTTATGTTTCAGATGAGTGACACCATGGTGCCCTTTAAAATAGAAGTTATTGAGCCTCTAATTACAATTGTTTGATTGCATTTCTCAGGTGTATTAAAGATTCAAATTAATAATTCTTTTGGAAAATTACCTTAAATGTAAATCCATCATACTCTTGAATATTACATACAATGGGAAAAAAAAAAAACTTGTGAATATTTTCAAAACCAAAAGCTCAGCACAAATGTAAAAACACTTTGAAAAAAAAAAAAAACCTCCTTATATACAAGCTTTCTTGTCCTGATGAAATTGATATTTTCATAGTCTAGTGAGTTAAAAAAAATTAAGACTTTAAGAAAAGAATATCATGGCTCATAATGGATTGATTAAAATATGCTTAACAATCTAAGTATTAATTTTTTTCTCCATTCCCATGTTGGGAGCTATGTGAGATATAAGAAATAGAGAGCAAATTGAGAACACAGGGTAGTAGGATAATTTAACTAAGTCTTAAAACATGCAATAGTTTCCAGGAAGACAGAATCTTATGTTTCAAATATAACTAAATTATGTTAATATTAATAAAATCATTTAGGTACTTAAAAAGTTTTGTTATATAATTGAGATTGTTATTTGTTTCTAAATATCTGATAAGTTAATTTCCACTTCTTTCTAATTTGTTTTGAAAAAAACTATGATATACCTCTTGATTTAAAAGTGAAGTAGCATTTTTGTCTTTAAAATAGAACTATAAATCAGTGGAAATCATCCAGTAATCTCAAACCCACATTGGAATCAGTTTTTCAGACTATGTCTCTTTCCTTACATGTACTAGTGTGTTCACATTGGTTCTCACTGACATTCACTCCAATCTTTCCTAATGTGAATGATTTACTAATTGCTCAATTTAAAATCTAATCATTAAGATAGTTAATTCTAAACAAATAATATTGGTAAGAAAGAAGTCATATAAGATGTGGCTCAAAAACTTTTAAAAGATTGATGCAAAATAAGTTTGTTCCTTCCATATAAACCTTGTTGAGCATCATCTGTAAGCTTCTGTGGTCTCTAAAACTGCAATAGAAGGAAATGTTTTAACAATTAGAGTGAGCAAATTGTAAGGGGAAATATGGTAGTGTGTTACCAATGGAGGCTTTAAATAAAACATTCCTTCCTTAATGTAGTCCTGATGTGTCTCCATCTTCTTTGAGTTGGGGCTACTGCATTGCCATAGGCAAGGATCAAATATACAATAGTTTGATAATGGTGATACCAGCAAGAGTAGAACAAGAGCTCAGTTGTGATGCAAAGAAAGAAGACACGCCTATGTGTACCTTTAGGCATCTTTTTGGTTCCCCTTGAACAAGGTACAGAATAGAATAGCTTCAGAGTGGTTGTTTCTATTTCATATGTATCATTTAAAAAGCTTCAGTTTGTCTAAAATCAGATACTTATCAACTTACTATAGAAAATATGAAAACGTAAGTACTTTTGCATGAGCTCCATTCATTAATTTTTTGATCTTGGTGATCATGTAGAATACATAAAATATCATTAATACTGGGTAGAAAGGAAAGACCTTTGCTGCAAAAATCTTTTAAACATTCTAATACAATTAAAATATGTTAACAGTGTTTATGTTTTATATAAGGATGTATTTGTTTTAGGAATTTGTGTTTAGTTGATTAAACTAAATCAAATAGGCACATGGTTTTAGTCCTTAATTTTATATGATACATAAGCAAGGCTATTAAATCAACCCAAAAATCAAGTTGTGGTAGCTCTAATAAAATACTAGATGACTAATCATAAGAAAAAGTTATAATGGCCAGTTAGAAGTTAATCTGTGTTATTCTCTTTTGATATTAGTTTACTTTTAAAAGAAATATTATTTTGAGGCTAATTTAATATGTGGTATTGGATAAAAATTACTATTACAGGTAGCATAGGTATGCTTTCATGACAAATTGAGTTTAATGGGCAATGAGCCCCCCTACTTGGTTATCTGAAACCAAGTGGCCAGTCCTAACAACACAAACAACACTAAACAAATTCAGTGAGTTATATTTATAGTTATTTGACCTATATCCACATATATGTAACAATAATAACCAAAAAACAGGCTATTTGTTTGAGAAAGTGTGTGAAGAGACAGGAGGAATAGGAAGAAATAAAGAGGGAGAAATTATATAATTATATATACTTAAAATAAAACAAATGCAGAAAACAAATAATTAAGCATGGTTTAAGGTTAAAGAAAATTAGACTTCAGATAAAGTCTGTAGTATTTGGAAATATAGTACCTTATGGATTATTTGTTAAAACTTGGGCCCTGTAGTCAAACATAATGGTTTGAACTGTTTTGTGCCACCTTAGTTAATCTTTTGACCCTCACTCACTAAGTGATAATGTCTGTCAGGCCTCAGTTTCATTATGTAATACCCAGAGCTAATGACACGATCTGCATTCATGTCAAGGAGATTGTTATGAAATAATTCTCCCAAGGCTTTCCAGGCAGTATTTGCTTTCATGTCATAGTTAGATGAAGCCCAGTTTGTTTGTTTGTTTGTTTGTTTGTTTTTAAACCCGTGAAGTTATATGGTTTGTGCTAAGTAGTCTCTAACTCCTTCTACTCCAGGCTTCATTTTTAATGAATTTTCCCTTTTAATTCAAACAAATTTTGAAAGAGAAAGAAGAGAATTCACCTACTGACTGAACTATGTATCAAAAAAATATTATTAAGCAATAAATAACATTAATAGACTTGACCTATTTGAATATTGAGAAGCTTGGTAATTGTTATTAGTCAATGTTTTTGTACTAGTTCAGGGCTAGACATTGCTTTGCAAACACTGTGGTGGATACAAACGTAAGAAGTGTTATTCAGCCTCCAATGAATCCTTCAGGGGTAAATCTGTAGGTAGCTGAAGATGTTTTCCAGATGTAGTTCTTTGAACCCAAACCTAGTTATAACTATGCTTTGCACAATAATTTAGCCTTAATTGTTAAAATACATGATAGTATATCCCTAACATTCTATCCATCCCAGTTGATACACGGTACATTGTATGATGTGCTCCAACAATCTAATGTAGTTTTCATAATATATCTCATTGCTAAGTATTTAAATTTAATAAACCTAAGGTTAAATTCCTCTTTCCTTAAATATTCTGTTAAATATTGTCCTTAAATATTCTTTTTTAGGCTGTTTTCCTGTATAACATGGTTGCTTTCATTATCACTAGCATTAATTAATTACTCAGAACTATCCTTTATTATTAATTATGGTTAATGTCTTCTATCGTTCAGTTTCTAACTTTGAACCTGTTTGAATCAATAATACTTACCACTATTCCAGGCATACATTTTTGGTTCTAAATAAGTGTTTTGCACTGGTAATAGTCTTATGATTATAAAAAAATATGAATGTAATAAAAACTCTAAAATTTTAGGTCAATACTTAAATGTATACAGAGTTTCAGCTATAGTGTTCAAAGTGTTAATAGATTTAAAGGTTTGCTTATGGGAATTTTTCAGGCATATTTTATAAAAATGGTTTGATTTGGAACAGGATGTGTATATATTTTCCTTGTAGCTGGAAAGAGAAGCACTTTACACATGTTAGCTAAGACAAATAGCCGTATTCAATAACAAATACTTATTTCTTCCAGAAGTTGGGGTACATTTAAAACAGTGTCAGGGTGTAGGACAAAAACAGAAAGAGTGCATTAGAAGTTTAACAAATCTGACTCATGATCTGAGAACCTGCTCTACATGTGGAATCCATCAACTAACTTTAGTGGCACTTGCAAACTCTCCTTCTCTGTAACTGTTCCTTATTAAACTCAGAGGGATCGAGGATAACATTTTGCAATAATTTATGACATTTGTGTCTATTTGCAACAGTTGTAAAAATACAGCATAACCAGGAAACATCGTAAAACACTCATAAACTCTTCTGAAGGCAGCCAAAAAGCTCAACTTTCCAGAGCGGTTAATGATCCAAATGTGAACAAAGTATCCCTCAGCAGAGGCTGTGTGAAATCTGTGTGCTATGTAATGCATTATAACAATCACTTAAGGTGTAAAAGTGAAAACAAAATCAGTTTTGCATAAAATGAAAATTTATCTAAAAGAAAATTTTTAATAAATTGTCACTGTCAAGTATGATTTTTATGAGAAAATATCTATGTTATCACACATATCAATTGCTTTTATTTTATTTTCAATAATAATTCCTCCTATGAGGTTATAATTTATTCATATTATATAATGCCCCAATAATTTAAATTTCCTATATTTGCGATGTTTTTTAGTTTCCTGATGGAGAAAAAAGGTTTACAGAATTGTATTATAGACTACTATGTAAAAAATTACAAACACAAGAAATATACACCAACAAATTGACTGGGTGTATACATAAATCTACTCAGCTTAACTTCATTGTACATGACAGAGATTTACAGATTTTTAAATGGTATCTGAGTGCTTTTGTGCTTTGCAATTTCATTTTATAGTTCCTTCCACTATCCCCCATGAAAATAATTCTTACGTTAAAAATGCTACCTCTTGGACAGTTCTTACTGAGCAAAAGTGACTTTCTATTGTCTTAGTTCTGCATATGTCTGAGCTTTCAAAAAGTGTTGAGACCTTTCTCCCTAAGTATAGAAGGGATGCCATGGAGTTGGATTACAGTCATCATACTGATCATTTCCCCAAAAAAACTGAGCTTTGGTAAAGACCAAGCCAGAATGACTTGGCTTCTAGTTTGAATCTCTCTTAGACTAAAAATGATAAATGTTCAGTAGTATGACTCTAGGCTTGCTTTCATCAAAGCATCAGCAGTAGAATTGCCACTGCTTTGACAGCTTTGATCTCTCAGTGATGTCTCATTTTGGAATCTAAAGATTGGTCAATCACAAAAATTACAATATATGTGCAAGACAAGTGCAGGCAAAAAACTTTATAATAACTTGAAGTGATGGACTAAATATTTATTCTGAAATATCTCCCTTCCAAAGAGTGCTTTAATGAAATACTAGAAGGAAACATAAACACATTGTGATTGTCAGTGCTGGTATTATATAAGATAAATATTAAAAATGATGAGGTCAGTCTCTTAGAGATTGGTTACTGTGTTATAAAACAGTCTAACCAAGGACAAGAGACATAAGAATCTAAATATGGTGAAACAAATTTAAATAACCAGTGTCCTTCTCCACAGCTCCACAGTCCACTTTGGGACCTCTCCACTCTTCATATGTCATTGATGACCTTCAGTAGTGAATCAGTGGTAAACAAAGATGAGCATCTCTAAACATGCAAAATGGTACTGGTTGGTATCTTGAAACTTATAAATTAGAAGAGGAAAATAAGGAGAGAGAAAAGATGATGATATGTGTTCTCTTTCTTTCTGTAAATTAGAAGTGCTTGGGGACAGGGTGGTGACATGGCAGTTAAGAGCATTAGATTCTCTTCCAAAGGACCCAGGCTCAATTCCCAGCACACACGTGGTGACTCACAATCCTCTGTAACTCCAATTAGAGAGGATCTGGCACCTTCTCCTGACCTCCTAGAGTAGTTGACACCTATGTGGTGCAGAGACATACAAAAGGCAAAACACTCATGCGCACAAATAAATAAAAAAATAACCCCTGAGGGGGATTAAAACAAAATTCTTTAAAAATATTTTGAATGATTGTCACATAAAAAATTTAATTGAAAACTAAGATGAACCAAGTCCAAATGTACTCTGTAGTCTTATTTTCTCTATTCAGACACCAGCAATGCAGAATATTGACATTAGAGAATGTAAACACATCCATGACACTTACATCATTACGTTACATGTTGTTAATCACTTAGCATGCTGTGGAATCTACTAACCTGCTATAAAATACACACACTTTCTTATTTGGAAATGTTTCAACTTATTGCCTTTCTTTCTAAAAATGACCTGAAATTGAAGTTTTCAAGACACATCTAAGCATTCATGACACTTCTTCAAATGGGCCAGCATTTTATGTGTGTCCTCATCATCACCCTTCCCCTAACTTTCTGCCTGTGTATGCCATGCTTTCAATTTAGTTACAAATTGACAGCCTCATTATAATTAATTGAGAGAGTTCTCTACCCTCATTAATTTAAGAAATGTGTTAAATAACATCTCAAACTAAGAGACGACAACAAAGAGTTCATCACTGGTGAAATTTGTGTCCTAGATTCTGTAGGTAATAGCTGCCTTGCCACTTTGAATACATTCATTAAAGTTATAAAGACTCAGAATAATAGGAAAGATGTTTTGCTAGACATTAAGGTTTATTGTTTCATTTTTTTTCTTCTTCATCGTTCCAGCTAGTTGATTACAAATAGTTATTTGCTTCTTTCAAACTTGAAAATGTTTCAGGACATTATTTTCATAAATTTTGTACTTGCAGTGGTAAGATTATATTTATTTATTTGTATATTACTATACTTAAAAGTAGATCTGATATAATTAACATGGTATTCTCATTCCTGCTGTCCTACTTACTGAACTTGTATAATCACAGTTAATCTGGCTACTTTATATTTTGTATACATTCTGCCTTGTTTTGCAAATACCATCTTTAGCTTCATTTTCTTTCAGGTTTTCTTTCTTTTTAAACATTGTGGAGAATTATCATTCTTAAAACAGCAAGACTACCATGTGTTCTTTGAAACATCTCCCCCTTTTTTCTTTTTCTATAAACAGAGGAAGACATGTCGTTATCATCTATGGTATTTTGAACATATCAACCCCAGCATCTGTAAAATTTGTATCTGTCTTTATGAGTAATATGGTTTCTCCATTGGAATGATGTCTGCTGTATCTTTTTGATTCTTCCTTTATTTGTGTGTGTACCCTTACCCTAAGAATCTGATTAAATTTGTTCCTTTTCAACTACAGGGGCGATTAAAATAATTTTTCTTAATAAACCATTTAATTAGTTAGAAATAAAATGCATGAGACAAGATTGCTAAATTTAAATAGAATGTTGAATATAATACAAGAGTGGGAATGGAGGATTAGGTACTCAGAACAAAGCTTTTGTAAGGTTTTCACAAGTGAAGTTGAGTCACAGTCCAAATGATAAGTTGTCTAAAATTTCATGGATTTTCAGAAAATTTCCTTTGCTTCATTAAGCTAGGAGGAAGTCTGATAACATGAAGGGACCAATGTATGATTAACTCTATACTGACTGAAAAATCAGTATTGTTCCAAATGTATCCTTTGTTGGAATAGTAATACGTAGTGCCATTATTTTAAAACTCGTGTTGGATAGCAAGAAGAACAAACTAGACACAATTGTTTTCCAGTGTTACCACTGCTACCTATTTTTTGAGTGAACATTGGAAAGACAAATACTTAATATGGGTTACTACATTTACCTGTGAACTTGAAAAATCATTCTACAAAATGGCTTGCTTAAATTAATGTCACAGAGACAAGATCATATTAATCACATTCTTTACTTGGAAATTGGCTGAATGCTCTTATTAAGCCAACAGCTGACCCTACAAACACAGTTCAATACTTCAGTGTATTATTTTTTTTTTAATTTCTCATGCTCTGGTAGAAAGCATGTTTTTAATAAAGTAAATAATATATTAGTGGTAATAATCTTGAGAAGAATGTTTTTTTTAGATATTGTATGGCATTTTGTGAAGAATAAGCAGGTATTAAAACTGACAGAAAACAACACATGAAGTGAAATCTCTGAATTGTACGTATTTGTAGTCACAAAATAACAAGCTCAAAAATAGTCATATTATTAAAAATATAATGTTATTATGAAGAATTCTTTATTGATTTAACTTATTAAGTGGTACAATTGATTTTCTATCACTGTGCTAGTAAAGGCCAATAACTTTAAATAAACTAACCTGAAAAAATTTCATATCCACTGTATTTTTATATTATTTTGTAAATTTACCTGTAGTAGACTTAAGCAATTCTAATAAATATATTCCAAATATATTTGAGGCTAAATTAAAAAAAAAGTAGGTAAATAATTGAGAACAGGAACGTGCCAGAGAATGTATTTAAGAAAAAACTTGGCATGGGATAGGACTCAGGCTAGAGCATTTGCAAACTATATACAAGGCACAATGATCGATAAAAAGGAGAGACAGGAAGTAATAGAAGTATGTGCATTTGTGTGTGTGTGTGTGTGTGTGTGTGTGTGTGTGTGTGTGTGTGTGTGTTTGTATGGGAGAGAGAGAGAGAGAGAGAGAGAGAGAGAGAGAGAGAGAGAGAGAGAGAGAGAGAAAGTGAAGCAGGGAGAATTAACATGAGGATGGAATATTTAACAGCAATTTTGCACATTCAATCATCAAAAACAGCAGAAGAAAGGAGTATTGATTGTGCTGTGATAGGGTAGACAACATCTGCTCTGAATACAAAGTGATTTAAAAATTAAAACAAACACATATACAAGTACAAACATAAGGGGTGTATGGGACCCACTCAGTTTATGTAAACTACATACATTTAGAATTCTTAAAGAGTTTTCCATAAAATAAAACCCAAATGGTATCAAACCCAATAGTTTTTTTATGTTTGAAATGAATAAACTATCTCAACACCTATTCACAAAACATTACATATCTCAATCATGAAAAATGTGAAATCAACAACACCAAAAGATAACAATGCTGGCTATAGAAAACCAAAAATTAAGGGGAGAAATCGTAGCAATTTCTATAAGTAGATTAACATAATAACATTGAAGACAAACCAGTAAAATGAATGTCTCTTTTTTTCCATTTCATTGAAAATAGATTTCTTTCTCACATAATATGTCCTGATTATGGTTTTCCCTCCATCTCCTCTTCCTAACTTCTCCATACATCCTTTTCATCCAGATGTACTTGTTTTCTGTCTCTCATTAGCAAACATGCAGACTTCTGTGGGATAATAAAATGATATGAGGAGATAAAGCATAAACTAACACATCTTACTTTTCAGTCTAACAAAGGAGGTGAAGAGGCAAGGGCAAAATGGTAAGGGCTGTTACCATTGTGAGTGATGGTTTTAACTATTCATTCTTTTGTTTTTGTTTGTTTTTCTTTTATTGGAAATAGATTTTTTTCCTCTCCCTCTACTCCTCTCAACCTTCCTCCCACGCAGATAAACTCTCTTTTGTCCCCATTGGAAAACAGAGTTGCTGAATTCAAGACAAACTTGGAATGTGCAAATGACTTGTTTTTCTTGTGCAGTTCATGTGTAGCTCTTTCTTTTAGTGTTATAAAAGAAGAAGGGCAACACCTTAGTAATTTTGTAGATGCATAACAAAATTGTAAAAAAGAGTGAGCAATAATTATTATTCTTTTAGTATAAATGATACTGTTTTTGAGAATATGGAAGGTCATTATTTCCATATTTATCCATAGTGTATTGCTAGAACTTCATTTATTTAACTTTTAATATTAAAATTTCAATTTTGGTATACATATAAAATTGTAATTATAAATGCATCATAAGGAAATTGTTTCAAACTGTGTATTCCATACTAGATCATTTAAAAAATTCAGTGCTGAGGAGCTATCATTATACGGTTATAATAAATACAGTTATATTTTCTGAAGTGAGACAATGTCAGAAAGACAAAAAAAAATTGCATGTTCTCTTTTATAGAGGAGTCCTAATGTAATGTATGTATGCATGTGTGTACTTAAGTAGGGGAGAATGCCTATGGATCATGCAACTAAATAGGAGAATAGGGAATGCTGAGAAAGAGAATGGAAGGGGGCAAAAAAGTTACAGTTGAGACAAAAATCAGGAAGTGCCCTAAAGTGTTTGGGTACTTACAGGAGACAAAGGAGAATGGCAAGAGGGAAGGAAAAACCAAAACCAAAAAACACCAATTTTGTTTAAAAGTAAGTTAGTACATAGCATATTTGTGTTTCTGGGTCTAGGTCATCTCACACAGAATGTTTTTGTTTGTTTGTTTGTTTGTTTTTCTGGTTTGACCCATTTGCCTGCAAATTTTATGATGTCATTTTTTAAAGGCTGAGTAACACTATTGTGTAAATGTACCATATCTTCTTTATCCAGTCATCAGTTGAGATACATCTTATTTTGTTTCCAGTTTCTGGCTATTATGAATAAAGCCGCTATGAACATAATTGAGCAACTATCTTTGTAGTAGGCTGGAGCATCCTTTGAGTCTATGCCCAATAATGGTATAGCTAGATATTAAGATAGACTGATACCCAGTTTTCCAAGGAACCAGCATGAACTGTCACTTGTGTTATTAATTTTAGCCATTCTGAAAGATACTAAGGTGGAATTTCAAAGTAGTTTGATTTGCGTTTCCCTGATGGCTAAGGACGATGAACTGTTCTTTAAGTTTTCCTCAGCCATTTGAGTTTCCTCTACTGAGAATTATTAACGGTTAAGTAAGTGATAATCATGCTACAATCCTCAGAACCCAAAAGGCTAAGTTACAAGAAGGGCTTTAAAGGGGTGCATGGATCTCCTTGGGAATGGAAAAAAGATAGATTTTGTGAGTGGACTAGAGATGAGTGGGAATTGGAACAGGAGGGATCAAGCTGTAGGGAAGAATGGTGGGAGAGAGTACGTGAGAGATGACTGCAATTGAAGAAAATTTGGTGGTGGGAAGAGTGATGTGGTGGGGAGACTGATGTGGAAACCTGGTGGAGAAGATACTCCTAGCATTCTATGAGAGTGGCCTTAGCAGGGACTCCTAGTAATGGAGGATTTGAAGTCTGACCCAGACATTCTCTGTAACCAGGATAGGCTTACAGTGGTGGGATCAGGATACAAACCCAGTCACAAAACCTTCAACCTACAATTTACCCTGCCTGAAAGATGTGCTGGGGCAATTCAGGAGCAAAACTTGTGGGGGTGACTGTGGGAGGCCAGCTCCCACCTTTTCCAGGGTTCCTATGAGGAGGAGAGAGGAATAAGAAATATTAGATAGAATGATAGGCCTAGCCGAGAAGAAGACAGAAACATAGGATAGCTTCAGGAGGACCTGGGTCAATACTCAATGACCCAGAACTTTATTCAAAAGGGCTTTTTACATCAGTGACAAGGAGCTAGGCAAAAGACCACCCCCTACTAGATACAGCCAAGTGTAGAACCTTCCAAACACCTTGTACCCAGGCCCGTGGTCCAATCATCCTCAGATTTCACTAGGAAACCTCTGTGGGCTCCCACAGGTGACCAATCAATGACTAGTCTAATTTGAGGTCCATGTCATGAAAAGAGCTCATGCTAAACACTGCCTGGATGACCAGGCACCAAAGTCTGGGTAGCCCAGAGACCTATGATAGAAAAAAAATAAGAAAATGATTCCTAATGGTAGTCTAATATACTGATAGATCTGTTCATCATCAGAGAGACTTCTGCTTGCAGCCGATGGGAGTAGATGCAGCGATCCACACCCAGCATTAGGTAGATCAGGAGCCCAAATTGGAGATCTCCATTGAGTCCCTCCCTTGGAATTTAGGAATACCAAAAAAGAGGGGGAAGAAGAACTATAGGAGCCAGAGAGGTCAAACACACCAACTAAGTAGGGCTCATAGAGGCTCATAGAGACTGAAGAAGAAATCACTGTGCCTGCATGGGTCCACTCTAGGTCCCCTCCATATATGCTGTGGTTATTAGCCTGATGTTTTTGTGGGACTCCTAACATTGGGAGTGAGATTTCTCTAGCTCTTTCCTCAGCTCCTGGGACCCTTTTTCTCCAACTGGGTTGCCTTGCCCAGCCTCAACAATGAGAGTTTGTGCCTAGTCTTGTTGTATCTTGTTATACTGCATTCAGTAGATATCCTTGGGAGACCTGCACTTTTCTGAAGGGAATCAGAAGAGGAATGGATTTGGGAGAGAGGGAAGGTGGTCGGGGGATTAGAGTAGGGCACTTGGAGGAGTGGAAGGTAAAGAAACAGCAGTTGGGATTATTGAAAATATTTTTTTTCTTTTTTTATTTAAAAAATATTTTTATTTTACATACCAACCTCATATTGCCCTCTCCTTCAGCTGCCCCCCAGGACATCCCAACTCCCTGGCCCACTCCCTATCTCCTCCTCCAAAAGGATAAGACCTCTCATGGGGAGTCAGCAAAGCCTGGTACATTCAGCTGAGGCAGAACCAAGCCCCTACACCCCTGCATCAAGAGTGAGTAATGCTGGGTGATATTGCTTTGTATACTGTGGATGTGTTGCTCTGATGGGTTGATAAATAAAATGCTGATTGGCCAGTAGCCATGCAGGAAGTTTAGGTGGGATAAGCAGACAAAGAGAGTTATGGGAAGGGGAAGACTGAGTCAGCTGATGCCAGCCAGGGAGCAGCATGTAACAGCACACAGGTAAAGCCATGGAACACATGGCAATATATAGATTAACAGAAATGGGCTGAGTTTAAATGTAAGAGCTAGCCAGTGGTAGGCCTGAACTAACGGCCAAGCAGTTTTAATTAATATAAGCCTCGGTGTGTTCATTTGGGTCTGAATGGCTGTGGGACATCAAGTCCATGGGAGCCAGGCAAGCACAGGGTAACTTCTGGCTACAGAGTAAGATGTCTGACCATAGGTAATGGGCTCCAGAAAGCCAGCTCATGCACCAGGGATGAATCCTGATCCCACTGCCAGGGGTCCCTCAAACAAATCAAGTTACACAACTGACTCCTATATGCAAAGGACCTAGTCCAGTCTCATGCAGGTTCCACAGCTGTCAGTCTAAAGCTTGTGAATTCCTAGGAGCTTGGTTCAGTTATCTCTATAGATTTCTGCATCATAACCTTGACCCCCCCTTGTTCATATAATCTTTATTGCCTCTCTTCAACTGGACTCCTGGAGCTTGGCCTGGTGCTTGGTTGTGGATCTCTGCATCTGCTATCAGTTACTGGATGAAAGTTCTATGATGACAGGGTCTTCACAAATCTGATTACCAGTATAGGCCAGTTCAGGCACCCTCTCCACTATTTTTAGTAGTCTAATCTGGGGTCATCCTTGTGGACTCCTGGGAATTTCCCTAGCACCAGTCTTGTTCGAATCTTAGATGGTCTTATAATAAAAAAAAAACCCAGAGCCGGATATGGGGGTAAAAGCTGAAAGATCAAAGAAGCAGAGCAAGCCACAGCCAACCTCACCAACTCCTCATCTGATCCTCTTTCCTCAGACTGATAGCCTCTGAGTCCTCACCTGAAAAGATCTCAGCTCAACTGCTTTAGTCCCTATTTCCTCAAACCCAGCCATGTCACTTCCTGGGATTAAAGGCACATGTGCTTCCCAGCACTGGGATTAAAGGTGTGTGCCACCACTGCCTGGCTCTGTTTCCAATGTGGCCTTGAACTCGCAGAGATCCAGACTGATCCCTGCCTCCCAAATGATAGGATTAAGGGTGTGGGCCACCACTGTCTGTCCCCTATATATAATCTAGTGGCTGTCTCTGTCCTGTGATCCCCAGGCAAGTTTATTAGGGCACACAATGTATCACTACACAACAGGTTTCTCCATTATCCCAGAACGTCTTCCTCTATATCTCTTTCATTGCTCTCCCACTCTGCCCTCCCCCCTCCCCCAGAGTGCCATAATAAGACCCAATTCTCTGTAAACTGGTAAAATTATAAAGCAAGATAATATGATAAATATTTTAAAAACTAAAAATAAAGTACCTCAAATTGAACAGTCCTCATTACTAATGAGTGGCATAAGGGGCTACATGCATGACTCTTCCACTGCTATTGTGTTCCATATTTTAAAGTTGCTGATTTCTGTTTTGGTTAATATCCCCTAAGAGTCATAAAAGTTGACTTGTTTGTAGTTGGCCACCATACCCAATATGAAATCCTACTAAATAAGCTGAATTCTCATATACATTACAGGAATAATTTCTTACTCAAGCTTAAATACTTTGTGCACATTTATTCTAATTTTGCCTGCTATAGCTGGTGGGTATGTTATATCTAAATGACCGTATAATTTTACTATTTACCACCTATGGAGGAATTCTTACTAGATACATTATATGTAGAGTTTTACATACTTGTATATTGAGTATGTTACTAACACCTGTGGTGAATAAATGCCCTGCTAATCTTACGTAAAAATTCATAGCTGCTTCCCCAGTTCCTACACTTCACATATATCTACCTTTACTGTTTTCTAATTGCCTGCATATTAACTTTTAATATAAAACTTTACCATATGCAACAAAGTAGGATTTAAAAAATAGTTGAATTTATTGTCTTTTGTGATCCAGGGAGCTCAATGACAGTCACTTTCTAAATCTTGCAGAAATGCAAATCCTGGGGATAATTATAGAACATTCAGTGGGTGTCTCTTAAGTCTAGACAGTAACAAGTCATATGTCTACATTGTTTATAGTTCTCAAAGTGCTTTTATATAATTTTCCCATTATAACTTCAAAATAATATGGAATAAGCAGTCTAGACATTATTACTTTATCTTCAGTTTTTCTTTAGAAAAATCATTTTGGGAATAGAAAGTCAGTTATTGTAACAATGTCAGAGTATGAGCAAGAGGCTTATCAAGCAGAAAAACCTAAATTCTTTTCATGGCTACTGTTGTTGTTGTGTGACACTATGGACCAGTTATTATGTTAAGGAATACTAGTTAGTAATACTCATTCCCTAAGGGTTTCACAGCCTAGTGTGGACGTCATACACTAAGCATTAATATAAAATTGTGCGTAATAAAATTATTTTAAGGATGGATTTTAAAATAATACAAAACACATGAACAAGCTATTTGTTGACAATGGAAAGATCTATTTTAGATAGAACTCCATTACAAATGCTGTGATGATGCAGTAATAAGAACACAAATGATGTGAATAAACAAATGATGGGGAACTCAAGGAAGGGTAGTCTTAAAGTTGTTTTTTTTTTTTTTTTTTATGTGGAAGAATGGGATGTCTGAGACATGTTGGGCAGATAGACGTTCGGCTTCTAAGCAGAATGTAGATAAGACCAGCATCAGTAGTCAGAGAGATATTTGAATTTTAGTGACCATGACATTGCCAATAACCAAGTGATTTTACCATAACATGATTGATTTTAAAAAGATTAACTGACTTCAATTTCACTTTTTCCTTTACAACACATTATTAATAACTTCTTATGAAATCAAATGAAATTTATAACTGTTATGATAAAAACCACAGTTGTAAAATTTAGTTCTCCTAAGCCTGGACAGATGCCTTCGTGATTAACAGTGCTTACTACTTTTGAAGAAGACATGCTTGGTTCCCAGCATCCACATCAGAAGGCCCATAACTGCTTGGAACTCTAGCACTGGATTCTGTCATCATCATTATTCCATTCTATATCTGTACTCAAACATTGATATACATACTTTATGCACATGCATGCATACACAAACAATTAGAATAAAATACACATAAAAAACAGTTCATGATTAAAAGTCTGATTGTACTTTCACATGTCACATAATATTTTAAGTTTTATTTTCTTTATCAAAATATGGATAAATAATGACTATCTTAGTGGAATATCATAAAAGAAATAGATGTTCTCAAGAAAACCAATTTTTTGTTGCCCTGTAACAACTAGTATCTGTGGCTCCTGATACCTTCAATGACCATACCCATGTCAGTGGCCTTGACCAACATCTGGGGCCATGTTGGTGTCTGAGGGCCACTTTGCCATGGGGTCATGACAGCCTGAGTGACATGTTCTGCCACCTGAGGCCATGGTGACATCACAGCCCAGGCTGCAGATGTGGACCGTGTCTGGGTCTTGGGTTCTACCACAGCCAGGGTCTGTGTTGATGTCTGTGGTCCATGTTTCCACAAAAGGCCACACGAATACCGTGGTTCTAGGCAGCAACCTCTAGACATACTGGCAACCCAGGACCGTAGGGCCTTGGCTGGGGCAAGGCCAATCTGAATGACCTGCCCTGTTACCAGGGACCATGGTGTTTTCTGGGTCAGAGCTGCTGCAGAGGGCCGTCTCTGGATGCAGCCCTACAGCAACCACAGGCAATGCCTAGGGCCTGTGCTGCCAGGGACCATGTTGGTGTCCAGAGTCCACACTGCCATAAGTGCCATGTCTATCTGCGTGGCCTGTGCTGCCTCCTGGGGCCATGATGACATCTGGGCCTGGGCTGCTACCAAGGACCACATCTGCATACATGGTCTTACTATATCCAGGGACTATGTTGATGTCTGTGACCCATGGTAGCACCAAAGGCCACATAGATTCCCAGATCTAGGCTGCAACCTGTGGCCACATTGGTGTCTAAAGGCTGTGGCACCACTGGGGCCATGCTGATCTGGGTGGCCTGCACTTCTACATAGGACCATGATGTCATCTAGGCTTGTGTTACTGCCTACTACCATGTCTGGGACAGTAGCCAGTGTCTGAACTGATGTCTGTTGCTCCTTTTACCACCTAAGACTGGATTCCCGAGGTCTGAACAGCCACCTCTGACAATGTTGGTGTCCAAGGGCCTTGCTGTCACCGGGACCATACTGATCTGAGTGGCTTGTGCTGCCACTGGAACCATGTTGATGTCCAGGCTTGAGCTACCACCAGTGGCCATGTCTGGGTCTGTGTTCATGCTGCAGCTGGAGTCTGGGATGATCTCCATGGCCGGCGTTGCTAAAGGGGATCATAGGAATCATGCATATTTAAATCTGAGGGTCATGCTGATTTGGCCCTGCTCCTCACAAGACACTATAACAGGAGAGCTGACCCCACCCACTATGGGAAAGCTGGCTCCCACAATCATGGGAGAGATGGCCTCATAACTCACCATGCACATAGGAGAGCTGTTACCTATGACATAGGCCTAGAAGAACTGACTCTGCCCCTCGCTTGAGGAGCACGTTCCCAGTGGCCCAGACAGACCAGCTCAGCTACCACCTAGACCCACATCTGGGGCTGTGGGTTAGCTCACCCTAATATCTACCCCATCTATGACCTGCTGTAGTGTATGACGGGACTAATCAAGTAGAACAATATCCACAGGATCACTGTGACTCTGAGCAACTGCAGGATATCTGAGAGGAGTTTCAGTGAGGGTCCAGTCATGAAGATGTGCCAGAAGCCTTGAACTTGACTCATTGCAATGAACATTTTGTGGGTGGGGCTGATTGGACAAGGGAGTACATGGCATAACACACAACAGCTCCCAATGCCACTAGGATGAATGAAGAGGTGTTGGAAAGACTGAGGAAGGAGATGTTTTGTTTGTTTGTTTTGTTGTATTTTTAATTAATTTTTTGGGGGAATGCTGCAGGAGTAAAGAGAGGATATGAAGGGACTGGGAGGTGAGCAGGATTGGGATGTAAAATTCCCATAGAATCAACAAAGTACATTTGTTCTTGTTATTATAGGAAAATGCCTTTCAAAAGTAGGTTTCACCACTTAGTGTAGTTATTGTGTAGGAGAAAATACAATTTTTTATAAGCTTAATGTTTAAGTACTTTTTTTTGATATATAGATAGACATGAAGGATGAAGATGATGAGCTGTTTTATATAGCTTGCTTTTTGGCTTTTAAATTAATAAGAAATACTGATCTCAGGGAAAATTGAAAATATACCAGATGACTGCATACAATGGCCCTCTTGGTTTCTTTCCTTGTTGCTTTGATAAAATGTCATGACAGGGAGCTGGAGAGATGGTCAGTGGTTAAGAAGACTCTCCAACTATAAAAGGTTGCTCAAAATCTCCAGCACCAAGGGATCTGATGTCCTCTTTTTGCATCCAATAATAACTGAATGCACTCACATACAATGAACACACAAACACACACACACACACACACACACACACACACACACACACCTATGCACACACACATATATAAATAAAACAAATCTTAAAAAAATATAATAATGTGCCAGATTGTGGTGGTGAATGCCTTTATTCCCAGCATTTGGGAGGCAAAGGAAAGCAGATCTCTGAGTTCTGAATTCCAGGCCAGCCTGGCCTACAGAGTGGGTTCCTGGATAGCCAGGTCTGCACAGAGAAACCTTGCCTTGAAAAAAATCAAACTCAAGAAAAATTCTATACTTTAATTGTATCACTTATCAGTAGATTTTTATTAAATTAATGCATACATCACTGACATTTTAAAACATTTTAAAGAGTAGATAGTAATAGTTGACATCTGTGGGAGGTGTTGTTTATAAAGTTTAATAAAAGAGTGAAGAAATTTTAAGCACAAGTTAGGTTCATCGTAATTAGAAAATGTCCATTGAGTGTTAGGAAAATTATCGCTCTCATAGATGTCAATTTATTTTCAGTAGTTTTCTACCATTATACAAAAGGCATAATTTAAAAAAAGCATTTCCCAAAATCAATAATTGCAAAGACAAATAATTTGGAAAACATATGCTTCTCATTGAACTAAATGTTTATAGATAAATTATGACTTATTTTAAGAACTAAAGAGAAACATTCATTATATGACTGCAAATATTTATGATTACTGATGAGCCGAAGTCCACAGTGAGCATCATTAGTCAGAGAAAAAAAATTCATGACTGTAGCAAAAAAAGATAATGCCATTGTGTTTGGAATATTTCTTGCAAGCTACATTGTGCAAATGTTTTACACAGCTAAATTGCATAAGACCTTGATCATATGTGTAAATTATGTGATATAAATTACAGAAAGGTATGAATAGATTGCATTCTGCTAAATTAAACACTCAATCATGAAGCCAAAACTGTCGTAGAAGAAACTATGGTTTGCAGGTCAACGTAAGAAATACAGAGGGGCTAATTTATTCAGTGATTAAAGTAAAAGAATATACTTTAATAATTACAAAAAGAAAAAGAAAATAATAATAGTAAGAATTTAAAAGGCAATTGTACCAGGTGTTTCTGTTCTGGTTCATACTTTAGCATGTGCATTCAGTTTCAAATATCCAGCAATAAAACATATAAAAAGAAAAAAGTCTCGGGAAGTAGATCTGTATCCTCAATGATCTAATTGTCTCTAGAATAGGCATGAGGTTGTTATACTATGTGAAAGACTTCCGGGAGCTCATTCTTTCTAACATAAGAATAGAATGGAAGGCCAATGATAAATAGTTTCCCCTGTGAGATGACAACATGATTTGAGACTCAAAACTAGAACTAGAACATAAGAATTTAAACATGAAATTAAACAACAAAAAATAATTATAATGTAAGATGGATTTTGGTTTGGGGCAACCTAAATGTCTAAAGAAAATGAGAGAGACCCCTATGACTAACCTGAACCAGATAACTGATTATCCATGCATCTAGATCTGCAATTGCTGCATCTTTTGAGTAGGAAACATTGCCCAAAAGAGATATTGACACTAAGTTAGAGAGAAGGGTAGTGTGGTAACTAGAGGCAGTGAAAGAATTTATATTTATACTTTCCAGGAGAAACTCTTCTGATTGACAGTATGACAACAAAGCAAAGAGAGGAACCTGAAAACACCCTCAATCTTAAGACACACCAAGTATAATGCAAAAGAATTTAAATTCCTTTAAACTAAAGATTGAAGAAATGGAATGAAAAATAAGACAAATCTGTTTTGTTACTCAAAATTGTGCATGCCAATTTGACTCAATAATACATAGTATCTAGACTCTATCACTATGTATTTTCTCTCACCTCCTCATCTTTCTCAATAGTATCCAGACTCTATCACTACATATGTTCCTCTCCTTCCCCTCTAATAGAGTTATACAAATGTGGAAAAGGCCAGTAATTTAAGGAAACAGAAATTAGCAGTTAGTCTCACTAATTTAATCTTGGAAAATTTAAGGGGATGATAAAAGATATTTCTCTTTCATGTGCACATAATGATGAATTATAATTAATTTGGATCTTTGTATGATGTTATACAGCCTTTAGTCTGTGGGTTTCAGTGAGGCCAGAATGGGCAGGAACCACATGATTTAATACCTGCCAGTAAGGCCGACCAATCAGAAGAGGGAATAGAGCAACAGTTTATCCTGGCAGAAATGAAGACATTCAGAAGAGAAATATATATGCCTCCTTTTAGACACCATGGAAACAATAGACCTCCCAAACCCACATCTGAAATGGATCTACCCCAAGAACTTCATGTGGAGAAAAGTAATCAAGATAAAGTTAGGTGGTAGCCAGAAGAAAATCTTCTTTTTTGGAAATGATATCACCCAGTCTGGCAAATGGCATACCACCTTTTAGAAGACTGAAGAAGAAACAGTGATGACAGAATGGACCACATCTTTCCCTGGACTCTTTAGTTATACATAGCTCTTACTTTCTAGTTAAACATGAATGTTTGCCAGGGCCAAAGATTGACCAGCAAAACTTTTCATTAAATAAATCTGTCCCTTCTCAGTTTTTAAATATTATTTTGTCTCCTTAATTGATCTGTTGAGGATAGGTGACAGAATGTGGGTGGTGTTAGGACTGGACTCTAACAACTCCAGTGGTACCATTTCCTCTATTGTTTTAATTTAAAATATTTTCCCAAAAGTTCATGTTTTAACGCTTGGTCAATAGTTGCTTTCTGATAGGCTATTGAATTTCTAGAAAATGATATGTAACTGGTAGATATAACTCAATAACTCAGTAAATGTCAGCCTTTGAAGGTCATACCTGGTTTTTGGTTCTAGTGCTCATCCTGGTAATTTGAACACAGTGATGCAAAAATAATGAGTTCACCATATAATACTCATTTTTTTTTTTGAGACAAGTTTTTTTCTGTAGTTCTGGTTGCCCTGGAATTCTCTAAGTAGACCAGACTGGCCTTGCATTTGAAGAAACCCACCTATCTCTGCCTCCCTGGTAGTAGAATTAAAGGTATATGCCACTATGCCATGGGGCCAGCCCAGTTCACCATGTATGGGAAAGTCACCGGAATCCAAAGAGAAGGAGACACTTTTTGACTTTACCATAAAAGTTAGTGGCTAACCACAATGTTGGAATTATTTAGAAGTAAAAGAATTATATTGGATACCCAAAGTTGTATGTAAAATCTTAAATATTCTAATTTTGTTCTGTTTCTAAACTGGGAGCTCTACCATCAAACCTGGGGAAATTGAAAATGTTATATTAAGTGCAAAACAAGGAAAAAAAACATTAATATAAATACTATGCAGCACAGACTGATAAAGAAATCAACATTTCAGTGGCTACAGGGGCGACAACAGTTCCAGAAACAGCCAGGAGAATCAGTGGTGGCAACGTGTATTTAATGTAAGCATATTAACAAAATATATGTAAATCTTCTAAATAATTCCACTTCAACATAGAGCATGCAAATAGAGGGACATTGTAGTTTGGATGTACACCAAAAACACAGGGAAAAATGAATGGTGAATTTCACAAACATGCTTAATGTACACTCTGTTCACAAACATCCAGGGTGATAAAGATATTGTAATGAGTGACTGAAAAAAATAGGAGTCCCATTAAAATTTGAAATAGGGTTGCATATAATGTGTGAATAGAAAGGAACCAAATATGTAAAAGTTAAAATATGTTGAAGGCACAAGGAAACAAGTAAGATAAAGATGCAGTCAGAGCTTCCATCATAACCAAAGCTTTATGGGAAATTGTCATTGATAAAGAGAAGCTATTAGCTATCAAAAACTGCCACAAAAAATGTAGAGATTATACAGAAAAGAATCACATAAGGCTGGCCACAGACTTCATGCCTGTCCAATGATAAAAAATAAATACCTGCCAAAAATAAAGAGAACATAACTTTAGTATTATACACCATAAAACTGCCACACAAGGCTGAGTTTAAGACATACAAAGATAAGGGAGCTTATTGCTCTCCGAATAACACTAAAAGAATTAGAAAAAGATAAGCTCCAGTGAAAAGAATGAAAACACAGAGGGCGAACATGATCCAAGAGTCACTCGGGAGCCCAAATAGTCTGTCTGAGCACGTTCCTTAAACTGACTGAAAACAAGTAATCATTTATTATTTAAAAATACATATGATTAAACCTCTACAGCAAGACCAGTAAGAGAGAAGGCAAAAGGATATTAATATTGAAGAAAAGTTCACATGGTGTTAGTTATACATGTAAAAATGTATCATAGTCCTTAAATGTTTGAAATGTGTTGTGTACCTTTTGAGCCACAAGATAAAATAAAAGATATTATATACTTATCATTCTAATATTTATCTAGATAGATATGCAAAAACATAGGCCAAAAACTGAACATTACAGAATAACACAATGTAATTTATGTATCTCACTGTGAAACCAAAGAAATACTTAAAACAATGCTTTCAGCCTAAATGTTAGTTTCATATTGGACTAAAATTATGTCATCAAGTATTCAGCTGAAATAGGAGCAAGGATAAATAGGAAAGAAGATATGTTTACCACACTAAGCTCTATCAAAAAGTCTTCTAGTAATAAGAAGAACCCTGTTCCATTTCTGGTGCAAGTTAAACCTTATACAGCCACTATGGGGATGAATGTGACAATTCATCAGAAAGATGGGAATCAACCTACCTCAAGATCCAGCTATACCACTCTGGAGCATGTAGCAAACAGATGCTTCAAACGTCTACACAGACAATTATTCAAATGTGTTCATCACTGCTCTGTTAATAATAATCAGAAATTGGAAATAACTTAGGCGTCTGTTAATACATGACTGGATAAAGATAATGTGGTGCATTAATGCAATGGAATAGTGCTCATCTGCTAAAAAAATGAAATCATTATATTAGCAGGAAAATAGATGAACCTAGAAAATAAAATCATCCTAAGTGGTATGTCAGACCAAGAAAGACAAATATGATCTATATTCAATTGCATGCAGATGCTAGGTATTAAGAAATTGATAAACAATACAAAATACATATAACCACAGAGGTTAGGTAGAGCGTCTGGAACTGGTGGTAGTGAGGGATCTCCTTAGGATAAGAAAATAGAATTAATAGTTATAGATTGGCAGGAAGTAGCACTCTAATGGCACAATGAAGCAGGAGGGAGGAGGGAAGAGGATGAAAAAGGAGGGAATACAAGAAATAAAGATAAAACTAAGAGCCATTTGGGGAGTTGTATGGAAACCTAATACAGAAGAAGCTTCCTATAATATATACATAAATGAAGGCAATCTAAATGAATTTGCTGAGTAACTGGGGAGCTGTAGCCTCAACTGGACATTTCTCATGGCCAAATGAAGCTTCTAGCACTGTGAATGGGTTACATCTAATCAAGTTGCTGGCCAAAGGGATAGCTTTGGATCCTCAAAACAACCTAGGCTACCAACACAGATGTTGGTGACTTACCACAAGTTGATGGTAAAACCCTATCGCTGAAAACAACACCTACACAGTTCATTGACTACAGAGAAGTTGAGCTGGTTCCTGCCTAGATCCTTCACCCCTACAGACTAGTTAGTGTTCACGGCACCAGAAGTTATTTTGCACACTACTTGATGGGAATGTAAACAGCAACACGGCTAAAAATCCTTTGGTTTACCATTGACCTGCCTATAGGAAACACTGGTGAAACACAGGCACAAAGCTTATAGGAGGAACCAATCAATATCTGATTTGAGTGAAGTCCAGCTCCACAAGGTGGAACCCATACCCAAGGCTGCTTGGGTGGCTAAAAACTTGAGACTAGATGGCTCAAAGACGTAGAGGAAAACCGAATTCTACTGTACATGAAAGGAACGTAGCAATAATATGACTCCTGATGATACTCTGCTGTCGTAGATCTGTGCCTTGTTCAGGCATTATCAGATAACTTTCATCCTTCATCCAATGGGAACAATGAGAGACCCACAACCAAACAATATGGAAAGATTGAGAGACCTTTGTGGCGATGTATTATGTTCTCCAAAATATTGTGCACCCTAATATAGTTTATCTGAGGATCAGAAGAAAAAGCCAGCCACTAGAGTAAACATAGAGGTCAGGCAAAGGTAGCACACATTTAATCCTATCACTCAGAAGGCAGAGATTCTGTGAGTTCAAGGCCACATTGGGAAGAGAGCCAGGATTGATGGTACATGCCTTAAATTCTAACACTAGTTAACCATAAAGGTCTGGAGGTCTGTACAGATAGACAGGAAGTGATGTAGCTGGGTGGAGAGAGGAAATGAGATGGCAGAACAGAAAGGCATATAGGTGTAGGTATACAGGAAGTAGGTCTCTTTGGAGAATGAGACACTGGTGAGGTAAGGTGAGGTTGTCTGTGGCTTGTCCTCTTTCTCTGATCTCTCAGTTTTTCACCCCAATATCTGGCTCTGGGTTTTTATTAATAAGACCTTTTAAGAATTGTGTTACAGATCTTGAAACACTCAGCTCTAAAATGGATATCTCCATCAAATCCCTCCCCTGACTGTTCAGGAAACCCTACTGAAGAAGAGACAGAAAACTGTAAGAACAAGAGTGTTGGAGGATACCAAGGAAGCACATCTTTCTTGACTCAACAGGAACGAAGCACATATGAACTCACAGCAACTATGATCATATGCACAGGGTCTTCATGGATCTGCACCAGATGGAACTTTTAGAGCTGAAAGGAAAAGTGGATATATGTTCCCATCCTTAACCTACACACTATATCCAATTGATTGCCACATGCAAATTAAGTTATCTTTCTCTGTGGGAGTGTCACTGGGGGAACAAAGCTCTCTTAAGGTTTGGCTACATGCTTAGCAATAGATGGCCAAAATATAATGAACTGAAAGGCATTTTTGAAGGTTCTTTGTCTCATAGTGTTAAGTAGGGGTGTGTTTTGTTTGTTTGTTTGTTTCTTCTGGCTTGAAGGTGCTTTGTGTATATATTTTGGTTTCCAGTCTTTGGTTTTTGTAGGATTACTGAGTGTGTGAAAGAAAGTGTGTGTTTCTTCATTTGTGTTATTAAAATAAAAAAACTTGTCCATTTGCAGAGACTAATTATATCTGTGCAACTTGCCCCATAAACTCCCTTCCCATTCTCCAGGCTTGGCCCAGATAGCATATCCTGTGTACCAACTCAATCTGATAAATTCACCTGACCCTAGTCTTTCCGTGCCATGCTCATCCAAAAGAAATGGATGAATTTCTAGATTCACTCAAACCACCAAATTTAATTAAAGATAAATCAATATTGAAAAAAATTTCATATCAAAACAATAATAATAATAAAAAGACTTAAGTCTAAAAACTACACATGTCTAGATGAATTTTCCTTTATTTTTAAAGAAGGGCTGAAAAGGATGCTTTGCAAATTATTGAAAAAATAACAAAGAGAACACTTTCAAAATCCTTTGATCAAACACACACACACATACACACACACACACACAAATGAAAAATTTGAAATTGATAAAAATTTTCCAATTGAAACCAAAATCTGAATAACTTTGAAGGAGAAAAGATAAATTGTTTAGAAGTAAATTAAACAATACTTTTATAGATAGCATAGTGCTTTCTAAAAGGTATAGGAAAACTTGAGAATATATTTTATTTGTGATCAATTAATCATTAAAAGATTAATAATCATAGTTTATAATTAACAGATAAAAGTCAATGAGTCCAGTCCATTTGAAAGTGCATCAAATATATAAATTTGTTAACAATTTACTTGGAAAAACAAAAACAAATTGAGCAGATGTTTCATTTAAATAATAGTTAAATTAAATTATAAATGATATTTCCTAGTAATAGAAAAGACAATGAATCTTCAAATGTAATGATAAATGTAGAGAAATGAAAATTTCTACCTGATTAGACATATGGATTCTAATTGGTAAATATGCAATACATTTTAAAGTGAAAATATCTTTTTCAACAGATTATACTACCAAAAGTAGATGTCACATGTAGCTAGAGTTTTCCTGCCTGGCCCATAGTCAGGACAAATCTCTCTCACTTGCCAATCCCACAGCTGCTCAGACCCAACCAAGTAAACACTGAGACTTATATTGGTTACAAACTGTATGGCCATGGCAGGCTTCTTGCTAAATGTTCTTACAGCTTAAATTAATCCATTTCCATTAATCTATACCTTGCCACATGGCTCGTGGCTTACCGGCATCTTCACATACTGTTTCTCATCATGGCAACTGGCAGTGTCTCTCTGACTCAGCCTTCCACTTCCCAGCTTTATTCTCCTCCTTGTCCCGCCTATACTTCCTGCCTAGTCAATGGCCAATCAGTGTTTTATTTATTGACCAATAAGCAACACATTTGCCAAACAGAACATCCCACAGCACTTCCCTTTTCTTTTTTTTCAAAAAGGAAGGTTTTAACCTTAACAAAGTGAAATTACATATAATTTGGGAATTTGGGCGTAGCTTCTCTTACTGCTTCCTGCTGGAGGGGGGCGCTGTATCTTATGGGGATACAAAGAAAATTTTAGAATTATGGAATAGTCCATGAGGGTGTATGGTCTGAGCCAGTTGCCTTCAAATCGTTTTGGATGTTGGATCATCTCAGCCATGGTGTCATCGGTGACCTTTCAGGGAGTCTTGGCTGGTCAAACCTGATGTATCTTAATCTGGAACAAATCCATAGCCTTTGGCTTTCTGTGGGAACAAAAGAGACTCTTTTCCAAAGCAACATATCCTTATATCCAAATTTTGAAGTCAAGGTACCTTTAAAATATACATTTTGGCATAACTCAACAGCTTTTACAATCATATGTTTTTCTGCAGTTAAAAATCCCAATGACAACACAATCCAGATTCTCTGTGTAATATTCATCTTTATGTGGCTTATTTTTTATATTAATTTTACTGTCTCTTTATACACTTTAATTTTTAAAACTATGTATTTGTTTATATAACTTTATATATCACCATATATCACCTTTTTTGTCTCTTTCAAGCCTACATATATTTTACACACATTGTAAACTATTACATCTGAATCTGTCTTATTGTGAATCTCTTGCTTTAAACTGCAGCAGCTGTGGCTGCTGGTTCTGCCCACCTCAGCTTCCCAACATGGCTACCTTTACTGCCAGCTCTGGGAGCTATCTTGGGTCTATGCTTTTGTCCAAGCAGCGTGTAGCCCAGAAACCTTTTTTTTTTTTTTTTTTTTGTTTTGTACTAGTAAAGGCTAAATCCACCATGCAGCTTAATGTGCCACTTGCAGAGGCCTCATTCCCGCCATATGGCAGGTCAAGCGCGCACGCTAGGAACCCACCAGTAGCTCAAACTGGCAGCTGCCGCTCACTTGAGAGAGGCAATTAGGAAGCTGTTTTTAGCTCCGTTTTAGAATCTTTTCTCAGGTTTTATTTGGAAACTCTTGCCCCAAGTTGGGCGCAATTTGTAGCTAGAGTTTTCCTGCCTGGCCCACAGTCAGGACAAATCTCTTTCACTTGCCAATCCCACAGCTGCTCAGACCCAACAAAGTAAACACAGAGACTTATATTAGTTACAAACTGTATGGCCATGGCAGGCTTCTTGCTAAATGTTCTTACAGCTTAAATTAATCCATTTCCATTAATCTATACCTTGCCACATGGCTCGTGGCTTACCGGCATCTTCACATACTGTTTCTCATCATGGCAACTGGCAGTGTCTCTCTGACTCAGCCTTCCACTTCCCAGCTTTATTCTCCTCCTTGTCCCGCCTATACTTCCTGCCTAGCCAATGGCCAATCAGTGTTTTATTTATTGACCAATCATCAACACATTTGCCATGCAGAACATCCCACAGCAGTCACATTTAAAAAAAAGTTAATGAGAAAATGTGTTCCTGTATTTTTGTTAACAATAAGAATCTGGGTAATTATAAAAGCATAAGTTAATATGAATGTGAATGAAAACTTATAAAACTTATAGTAAAAAATAAGCATATGATATTATACTAATGCAGAAAAACCCTGCAAAGCAAACTAACAAACTAATTGTCTAGAGTTAGAAGCTATGTACTATGTAACTGCTGCAACTCCAGTTGAGCATAGTTTACTAAAAATAGTAAATTAAATCATGACTGTTGTTGTATAGTAAGATATACACAGTTTTACACATTCAAAGTAGTACATACATGCACATATATGTATATATATATATATATTTAGTATCTTTCTCCATAAATTTAAGTCTTCTCTGTTGCAATAAAAACAGTATCATTCACAAAGGCGCAATCGTAGATTTAGAGTCTATATTCATTGGATGATTATATTTAACACGCATATTTATAAAGAAGCTCTTCTTATGTAACTGACAATTTTATTGTCAAGTCTGTTTAAAAACCTCCTTTGCATTTTCTGACTCTTTATGGCAATTAGTTCCGTTCTACATCTTTATTGTGGAATTTCATCAGTTTTTTTTTTCTGTTTTGCTCAGTTTTATTTCCTTGGAATATTTAGAAATATTGTAAAAATTGCTGTTATAATAGACTATGCTTAATGTTGAAATAACAAGACTATAAACTTGAGGCCAGCCTAAACTTTGTAATAAGATTTTGTTTTAACCCCAGTGAGTTGGAGTTGCTTGTGCCAGCTTTGGAAGAAAGAATAGAAAGAGTATATAGAGTTGCTTGTACCAGGCTTGGGATGAATATATATATATATATTTGTACATATATATAAACACTTGTATAAATAGTTGCTTATACCAAGCTTGGAAGAGAGAAGAAAAAAGTACATAAAGTCTTAGATTTAAACATATAGTTTTTTATTAATTTTATAATTTAATTTAATTTTACATATCAGCCATGGATTCCCTTGCTCTCCCCCCTCCCCAGCCCACCCCCCATTCCCATCTCCTCCAGGGCAAAAACTCCCCTGAGGATTGAATTCAACCTGGTAGATTCAGTCCAGGCAGGTCGAGTCTCTTCCTCCCAGGCTGAGCCAGGTGTCCCTGTATAAGCCCCAGGTTCCAAACAGCCAGCTCATGCACTGAGGACAGGACCTGGTCCCACTGCCTAGATGCCTCCCAAACACATCAAGCTAATCAACTGTCTCACTTATCCAGAGGGCCTGATCCAGTTGGGGACCCCTCAGCTATTAGTTCATAGTTCATGTGTTTCCATTCGTTTGGTTATTTGTCCCTGTGCTTTTTCCAAACTTGGTCTCAACAATTCTTGCTCATACAACCCCTCCTCTTTCTCGCCATTTGGACTCCTGGCGCTCTACCTGGGGCCTGGCCATGGATCTCTGCATCCGGTTCCCTCAGTCATTGGATGTGGTTTCCAGCATGACAATTAGGGTGTTTGGCCATCTTATCACCTGAGTAGGTCAGTTCGGGCTGTCTCTCGACCATTGCCAGTAGTCTATTGTGGGGGTATATTTGTGGATTTCTGTGGACCTCTCTAGCACTTTGCTTCTTCCTATTCTCATGTGGTCTTCATTTATCATGGTCTTTTTTTCCTTGTTTTCCCTCTGTGTTCTTGATCCAGCTGGGATCTCCCGCTCCCCTAAGCTTTTTTTCCCTCGACCCTTGCCCTTCATTACCCCCACTCATGTCCATGTTGTTCGTGTAGATCTCATCCATTTCTCTGTGATTGGGTGATCCCTGTGTCTTTCTTGGGGTCCTGTTTTCTAGGTAGCCTCCCTGGAGTGGTAAGATCCAGTTATACCACTCTTGGGCATATACCCAAGAAATGCTCAATCATACCACAAGGGCACTTGCTCAGCTATGTTCATATCAGCATTGTTTGTAATAGCCAGAAGCTGGAATCAACCTACATGCCCTTCAACTGAAGAATGGATAAATAAAATGTGGTACATATACACAGTGGAATACTACTCAGCAGAGAAAAACAATGACATCATGAGATTTGCAGGCAAATGGATGGATCTAGAAAAAAATCATCCTGAGTGAGGTAACCCAGACTCAGAAAGACAAACATGGTATGTACTCACTCATAGGAGGATACTAGATATAAAACAAAGATGACTAGACTGCTACTCACAACATATAGTTTTAAAATAATAAAATAAAGTCCTTAAAAAGGTTGCACAGTAATATATAAGAAATAAGTCACATACAGATATGAAATACACAGAGTCTGGATCCTGTATCTCATTGCATTGTTTTTGCATCATTTGACTGCTAAGAAACACTGGATTGTAAAAACTGATGGATTCAACCGTCCTATATATTTTAAAGATATCTTGACTTCAAAATTTAAGTCAAAAGATATATCTGCTATGGGATAGTCTGTATGTTAAATTGCTCTGATTGGTCGATAAATAAAACATGGATTGGCCAGTGGCCAGGCAGGAAGTATAGGTGGGACTAACAGAGAGGAGAACTGAGAGAAGAGGAAGGTGGAGGGAGTCACTGCCTGCTGCTGCCATGACAAGCAACATGTGAAGATGCTGTTAAGCCACGAGCCACGTGGCAAGGTATAGATTTATGGAAATGGATTAATTTAAACTATAAGAACAGTTAGCAAGAAGCCTGCCACGGCCATACATTTTGCAAGCAATATGTTTCTGTGTTTACTTGGTTGGGTCTGAGAGGCTGTGGGACTGGCGGGTGACAGAGATTTGTCCTGACTGGGAAAGGCAGGAAAACTCTAGCTACATATATCACTTTAGGGGAGAGTTTATGCTTTCTTTCCACAAGAAATGAGTCTATAGGTTTAATCTGAGTTAAAGAAAATCAGGTTTGATCAAGGAAGATCCCCTGAAAATCCTGCATACAAACATAAAAGAACTACAAGAAATATGATGTATATTTTACCCGATCAAGGACATGATTCAAAAAAAATCATTAACTGATTTGTGTACAATGCACCATCTATACTTATACTAATACAAATATGTATGTACATTTAAAATTTTATGTATTTTTAGAACAAGGGGGGCAGGCAGCAATGAAAATGATGTCCCAGGTGATCCAGCATCCAGAACAGCTTCCAGGCTGTTGACTAAAATGATCCAGCCTCACAGAATACTATAACCATAACTTAACAATTATCCTGATTTGCTCAGGGTTCTCTCAAAGATAATTAGTGCTACCAATGAACAGGAAGTAGTCTAAAAAACTATGCCCACATTCCCTACAATGGGTTATAGATATTTATCATTTAAAGGGATTTGGTTACAAGTTGTTTTTGGTAATTATCAGGAAAAAAAACTGAACAAAGGAGATTAGATTCAGGGATATCATTCTAAAAAGAAAAAGAAAGATATGAAAATGATAGGATAAAGTTGTAAATTATTTAATCTACTTTTAAACCAAAAAGCAACTACTACTCTTAAAGGTTTACATTGGTATGGATTTTTGTATATTGATACAAACTTGAGGTTATTTTTGTTATATGGTATATATGTTTCCACTCTTGTTTAAGATTTTTTTTTTGGTTTTTCAAGACAGGGTTTCTGTGTAGCTTTGCACCTTTCTTGGATCTAGCTGTGTAGACTAGGCTGGCCTTGAACTCATAATGATGATCCTCCTGGCTTTGACTCCCGAGTGCTGGGCATAAAGGAATGTGCCACCACCATCTGGCTTTGTTTAAGACATTTTTGTATATTGATACAAATTTAAGGTTATTTTTGTTAGAATATATTGTATATATATTTCTACTCTTGTTTAAGGAATTGTACCTATGCATCTCATTTGAAAATGTTATGTAAATTTCCAGTCCTTGAAAGTTATTAGTACAAAATCTTTGGGATAATAAGGAAATACAGGTTAAGAGTTAGTCATCTATTGCAATCAAACTTGTAGCCATGTTAGGTATGTTTTCAAGGTCAAACAGAGATAAATTTTAGATAGACAAGTGGTCTTCAACACTTCAGAGACCTACAGAATATGAAAATTAAGTTACTCTAATAATATCAGATTTTTTTATGACAATGAAACATGTATACACTTGGCAGCACCAATGTACTTGTGAGAAAATAATGTGCATCAAAGAAACTCCATATTAATTTTATTTTCCTTGAGACAAAGATTAGTCACTGGGCAAAGAACTGCACTTGCTTCAATTGCTGACAGTTACTGTCCAAATTGGACAGGCTGAACACAAAAGAAAGTGACTGCCAAACTTTGTCGTGACATGACAAGACAGTCCTTCAAAAATTCTGCTTCACAGAAAAGTGTGTCAGATATTCTAGGCCTGCAGCCCAAAGATGGATGGCCCAACGTTACAGAAGAACCTAGAGTGATTCTCCAGTCAACCAGCTATTTTGGTCATTTCTTAGTTTTAGAAGTTGTTTGCTATAAACTTCTCAGGTCTTTGATGAAGTTGAAGACAAAATAGTTAAACTTATTGTTTCCCTTAGTTATGATAAAAAACAAATTAGATATAAAACTTCAGACTCAAATAAACTTATATTATTGGATATTGTAATTGTAATTATTACTTAATAACTGTTTTATTATATTTAGTTTCTCTATGTTGAGGTTAAAACAATCCTTTTTAATTAGACAAAAAGGAAGAAATGTTGTGGAATAATCCTGTACACTGTGAATATATATTTCTCTCATTGGTTAGTAAAGAGGCTGATTGGCCTATAGCAATGCAGGATGATAAAGTTAGGCAGCATAATCAAACTGAGGATGCTGGTGTGAAGAGCTGCAGAATTAGGGAGATGCCAGCCAGCCTCTGAGGAAGCAGGATGTATAGAAAATGACATAACGAGGCATGAGCTATGTGGTGAAGCATAGATATATAAAATATGGGTGAATTTAAGTATAAGATCTGGCTAGTAACAAGCTTGATCTATCAGTGGAGTATTGATACGTAATATCAAGCCTCCGTGTTTATTATTTGGTAGCAGGCAGTCAGGACAGGAAAACTCTACCTACAGGGAAAAATAATATCTTTTATTTTGCCTGTACATAGATGAGATCTGCCCACAAAATATACCTATACTAACAAGACTTCACAACCCGATCAACTCAGCATATGAAATGCCTTTTACCATATAACAACTTAATCCCAGTAAAGATGGAAGGGGGATAATAGTGCTGAAGGTCTTCTAGAATTCTAATAACCATTTTCTTGGTCTAGTCTCTCAGTAACGTGTTTCTCCATTTATAAAGAAACAAAAGCTATAATGTTAAAACACAACCATTTAAAACATAGTGTTTTTGCTCTAGAACTATATTGTTCTTTTATTTTTCTATGTAATCACTAATGTCTTAGTCATATAAACTAGTTTGTATTTAGAACACTTTTTCTAACTTTTTTCAAATCAGTCCTCTGTGTTTACGTTGGATCATTTCTTAAATTTTATTTCATATATTGGAACATGGATGAAGTTTTATAGACATATACATCTTTATATTTATGCAGATGTGTATGTCCACATACACACACATACATAGATGTATGTGTATATTCACATATTTTAAAAGTTGACCCTTCATTATATTTTATTACAAACTAAAGTATTTTCAAAAAAGTCTCTGTATTTAACATTTTAAGACCTTTTCCTTTACTCTATTACCTAAACAAGATTATAACAAATGTTTATATATTTTACATATATTAAATATGAGAAGAAATTTGAAATAAATTAAAATATGAGAGAATATATGTATAAGTTATATGAAAATACCAGACTATTTACAGAGGAAACATGAAGATCTATGGATATTGGTACAGGAATCAGGTCCTAGAACTAAGAGATTCTAAGGGACAATTGCATATTTTTTATAAGAATTAGCAAAAAGTTGTACTTTATACTTACATGAAAGGTAACATTAGTCATCCAATTATTTTCCATACTTTACTTCCTCTCAGGATTAGTCTATGAATGAAGGCTAGTCATCATCCCTACATTTTGTTCAAATAGCTATCTGCAGTGAATTCTGTCAATACTAGGACAGATGCTGGGAAAAAACAGATAATCACCTCAAAAAAACAGTCATTTATTAAGCTCTTAGACACTGTTGTAAGTCACAAGAAAATCATAGAAACAAGACAATAGTGGACCATTCTATTTCAGATTTTGGACTCTTGGGGTAACAGGGAGATTTGAATCATCATGAAACAAAATTGACATCTTTTCTGTAAATAAAATTAAAATCTATTTTCAGACATTAATTATGTATGTCTCCAAAAGTCCTCTTCTTAGATTTGGTCTTTCATTTAATTTTAATTTGTTTAAGTTGTATTTGGATAAGTTGTATGAAATGAGATTTGTTAATAATGTAATTTAATAAGAAGTTCGTGTGAATGTATCTTACTGTTTCAAAAAGAAAACAAAAACAGAATGATACATGAGCTCATGCTATCATCTTTAGTAAGCATTGATTCTATCTCATTAAACATATTTATTTTTCATAATTGCTCTTTAGTTAATGACTGTGAGTTAAATAACACACTATTTTAAGATATGCTGTGTTACATGCTCATTATTTAAAACATATGTTTAAAGGTGGATCAATTATAAAATAAGCTATTCACCTTATAAACTTAAATAAATAGATCCATAGTAGCTCATATGTCTATTCTTAGCACATGTTACTAATTTCAGTAAGTTTATATTCTAAAGTTAAGTGAAAATTAACAAAAATATTGTGTTTATATTTTCAATTTTATTTATTCAATCAACTTTATTTCATTTTGTTTTCCTTTTAATTCCACATAACAGGACAAGTCTGGTTAGCACATTTGAAGAGAAGGAATAATTCATCAAAGTAATTGCTGAAAAGTATGCCAAGAAGAATTCATGCAATCCAGTGTGGTATTCTTTGAGTGATTATACAACCTGATCCATTTTAATTTACATTAAAGTAAAAGTGTTGAGATAAATAATCTTGAGCATAGTTCTTTAGAAAGCAATGTCATTACAATTACCTTTTGATTTACACCCATCCAATAACTGACAAGTAGATGTGTTACTGCCAGTTTGTCTCCTTGTAGCCCTAGACTTTATCACCAAATTAACTATAAAAGAAGCCATATAAACTATAGTAACTAGGTACTTTGAAGGCTTTGGAAGCTTCATCATAATACCCAGTAATTTCTTTATAATATAGTATGTAATATAATTGAGGGAGATCCACCATTCCTTGTTTTCTTCAACTATTTTGTAGCCATATTTTCATTCTGCTAGCATCTTGGTTTAGCCCTATTTTATGAAGATGATTTAATAGAAAAGCATCCATTGTTTATATCACCTGCTAAATCATGCGTGCAAGAAATCTTGTCTTATGTGCCCATATAATTCATATGCCTTAGGATATATTATTTCAGCAGGTACTAAATAGATTTTGACTGACTAAATCATTAAAGGAAAGATTAAGTCTTCTGACCTATAATTAAAGCCACACATCATGTAAACTAGCTTTCTCTAACTTTTACCATCTATTAAATAGGATAGCTAATCTATCCAGAATAAGATTAGTGCATCAAATAACATTGTTTTATCAATTTTGTCCTTTTAAATTCTGTACTTCATTTTACTTCTACATATTTCGGGTTACAATATATTCTATGTTTTCTGATTTTATTTCCACATGTTTTGGGGATGAGATATGTGTAGTTCACTTAGAAGAATTTGCTTTGGTATCTTTGATTTAAATAATCTAAAATGATTCAGTCTTCTTGTAAGCATTTGTCAACCGTTACAGAAATTTCCATTGCTTTAATGGAAAGCACCAAAAGAGAGATGTTGGGTGTTTTCTGTGTAGCTTAGTCTGAAAAGTTTTTTTTTTTTGTTTCTTAGTTTTTGTAAGATATTTGATTACACTGTGTAAAGATATGTCACTGTGATTGGTTTAATAAAAAGCTAAATGCCAATAGCTAGGCAGGAGGTACAGCAAGGACTTCTGGACAAAGGGAACTCTATGAAGAAGAAAGGCAGAGTCACCAGCCAGATGGAGTGGGAGCAAGACATGCAAGAGGACAAGTAAAATGCACAAGTAAAATGACAACATATGAATAGAAATGGGAACATTAAGTTATAAGAGCTAGTGGGACAAGCCTAATCTATAGGTTGATCATTAATTAAAAAGCCTTTGTGTTGTTTTTTGTGAGCTGGCATCCCAAAGAAAAATCTTTCTACAAATGGCTCCCTATGTCCAGCCGTGTATATACACATAAGACTTGAGAAGAAGGCTTTTAAAAAGGATCTAAGCACACAAAAATGGAGCCAAGTGCAGCTTCCTATTCTTGTGTCTCTTATGTTAGCCACAGTACAGAGACACATCTCCCAAAAGCTGCCTGTGTGTTTGAATTGCCACTGTACCATAAGCTAAGCTGTGTGGTGGGTTTAAGGTTTTGCTTATAGAGACAGAAAAGGTTACAGATATGCAATAAACCAGTTTCCGGCAAAATAAAACCAAACAAAAGAAAACCTCTAAATAGGTTGCAATATGTTTAATAATGTGAGTTAGATTTACTAAAAATAAAGAATATAGAAAGTCATATAAATAAATAAATAAACAAATTGTTTAGAAATATTGAAGTCTGTAAAGAAAGAGTGAAATAATAAAAATGAAAAATAACAAGCCATGTGAAGATGGGAAATATAACACAGGAAGATTAGACTAAACTAAGAAAGCAAATACTACTCTCATTTTACTTTGGTATGGATTTTTGCATATTGACACAAATTTAAAGTTATTTTTATTATACTGAATGTGTGATTCTACACTTGTTTGGGTATTGTGCTTATGCAACTCATTTAAAAATGTAATGTATAATAAAGAAATTCAGCTTAGTAGTCACCTGTAACAATCAAAATTGTAGTCATGTTAGGTATGTTTTCAAAGTCATACTGAGATATATTTTAGATTTACAGATAATATTCAAACACTTCAAAGACCTACAGAATAGCCATTTAAAATACTTAATAACACAAGGCTTTTCTTGACAATGAGACCCACCTGTTCCTGGTGTCATGAATCTACTTCAAAAAGGGATGCTGGTGGGCACTGAAGAACCTGAAGAACCTTCATATGTAGGTTACTTTATTTGTGGCAAAAGCTAGCCATTTGTGCAAGAAACTGCCCTTTCCTCAAATGCTGACAGTATGTTGTCCAAATTGGACAGCATGACATAGAAAAAAAATGATTGCCAAACTTTGCCAACACAAGATAGGACAGTCCTTCAAAATTCATGCTTTACAGAAAAGTGTCAGATATTCTAGGCCTTTAGGCCAAAGATGGATGCCCCCAAATTGCAAAGAAACCTTGGGGTGACTGTCCAGACAAGCAGATGTCTCTGTCATTTCTCCAATTTTAGAAGCTGATTTCTCTGTACTTCCTATTTACTTAAGTAATATTTTGTCCTTCTTGAGTATCTGATGGGGTTTGAAGACTAAATAGTTATACTTTTAAGTTTTCCTTGTTACCATTTTTTTAAAAGCTTATATAAGAGGTATGAAGTATATAATTCTGAGAAAAATAAAAGTTTAAATTGTTTATATAAAAATGCTTTAATGTTTAAAAAGATATTTTTAAGATGGTAATACAAGTTATGACAAAAATAGTTTAGGTATAAAACTTTAAATTTATCAAGATAAGACAGATAATAGAGGGCTAAGAGAGATGACTCAGAGATTAAGAGCACAGGCTGCTCTTCCAGAGGTCCTGAGTTCAATTCCCAGCAACCACATGGTGGCTCACAATCATTTATAATGCGATCTGGTGCCCTCTTCTGACATACAGGCACACATGCAGACAGAACACTGTATACATAATAAATAAATAAATCTTTAGCAGGGTGGTGGTGGCGCACGCCTTTAATCCTAGCACTCGGGAGGTAGAGGCAGGAGGATCTCTGTGAGTTCGAGACCAGCCTGGTCTACAGAGTGAGTTCCAGGAAAGGCACAAAGCTACACAGAGAAACCCTGTCTCCAAAAAAACAAAACAAAACAAAACAAAACAAAACAAAACAAAACAAAAACAAAAAAACAGATAATAGATTATTTTCTCCAAATATGTTAAATACAAATGGACTGGGCATGTTGAGTGTGATTCTTACATGATAATTGTTCCCAATGTATATTGTTTCATTTGTTAAAGTTAATGCCTTTCCTTTATATTTAAACAATATCTGATAATTGTTGTTATTGTATATTTACAGTTTAGAGTTAAAACTCTTTCTTTTTTATTTAGACAAAAAGGAGAAATGTTGCAAGATATTTGATGACACTCTGTAAAGATATGTCACTGAGACTGGTTTAATAAAAAGCTAAACAGCCAGTAGATAGGCAGAAGACATAGCAAGGACTTCTGGACAGAGAGAGCTCTAGGAAGAAGAACGTTGAAGATGTCAGCCAGACAGAGATTGAGTAAGACATTCTAGAGCACAGGTAAAAGTCACGAGTCACATGGCAACATGTCGATGAATAGAAATGTATTAAGTTATAAGAGCCAATGAGAGAAGTCTACGCTATAGGCCGAGCTTTTATAATTAGTAATAAGTCTCCATTTTTGTTGTTGTTGTTTGTTTGTTTGTTGTCGTTTTGTGAGCTGGCAAAACAAAGAAAAATCTTCTACATGATTCCTAAATCATTTTCTTCCTTGTAGTGAAAATAGATTTTTTTCATACAATATATTCTGATCATAGTTTCCCCTCCCACCACTTCTCTCAGGTTCTGACCACTTCTTCTTGCCTGATCCACTACCTTTCTGTCATTCATTAAAAAAAACAAACAAACAAACAAACAAACAAAAAACAGGCTTTCAAGAGACAGTAATCAAAGATGACAAAATAAAATAGGGTAAGATGAAATAAAAACTATGGTATCAAAGTTGGACAGGGGAACCCAACCAGAGGAAATGAGTCCTAGGAGGAGGCACAATAGTCAGAGACTCATTTGTTCTCACAATCAGAAGTCCTATATAAAGACAAAGCTAGTAATTATAATATACATGGAGAGGATCTGAATGAAGACCCACATAGGCCCTGGCTTGCTACTTCAATTTCTATGAGCTCATATTTGCTGTGCTTAGTTGGTCAGAAATCAGTGTTCTGGTATCCTCCATCCTCTCTGGTTCTTACAATATTTCCACTAACTTCAGGGTTAAAAAGATTTTAAAGGATTCATTACTTCGAAAGTGAAATGCTTATAATAATAAAAAATAATATTTACTTAAGAAAATTACCTACCATCATTTGAAATCTAGACATAGCATGTTTATGATGATATCAGTCTCACACTTAACCTATGATTGTTTTCAAGTTATTCATAAGAATATAATAAATGATACCATAAGTTTGATCTATATTAAACTGCATTAGCTCTCAGTTTAAGATCGTTACTTCATCAATTGATTTTTATTTTCTCAAACTTATCCTCAAATTTATTAATACATGTTGAGATATTAACTTTTTATGAATCACTACTACTTCTTACTTTTAGATTAGTTAAAGTTCATCAAATGACTTTTGTCACTTTTCATCTAGGCCATGTCAGTCAGCTCAGTCTTACTTTCCATAATATGCCAGTGTAGATTGTTTTTTGTTTGTTTGTTTATTTGTTTTGTTTTGTTTTTTGTTTGTTTGTTTGTTTGTTTTGTTTTGCTCACTATAATTAGTGAGCCTAATTATAGTCATCTTGCTTGATTCTGGCTTCAAACCAGATTTATACCTATAACATTATACTGGTTATTTTTTGGGTTTATTGTTTGTTGGTTGGTTTTTCTTTAATTATTTTCTCTTTTCTTTTTCCTAAACCTTATATTTCAGCCAGGCAATGATAGCCAATTCAATTACCAATTTTCATTTAAATAATTTCTGCAACTGTGCCAATTAAATTGTTTCTTCTATGCTGGAATATTAAGAATCAGGTTGTTTGACAATATTCCTCAGGTTCCTATATTTCAGAGGAATTTCCCAAGGACATGAGCTTTGACAGAATGCTTTGTTTCTCTCTGTTTCTCATACTCATTAATTCTAATCATTTGGAAGTGTCTACTTTTAGAGTAACCTATTAAGAACATGGTATTCTTATTGAGAATTAGTCTGAGAAATAGCATTGGGACTGTGTGGAAAAAAATAAGTATGCTGTGTAAGATTGGTATTTATTACAACTAAAATCTCTATTTATGAGGCATGAAAGAGTTGCTAATTTGCTCATATAGTGCTTTAGTCAAAGGAAGATTTTATTTAAAATAAAATTTTATCACCCATTTTCCTAGAGCCTTGCAGCTTTTCTCAAAGGATAATTTTCTCTTTTAACATTTACAGCTAATGGTACTGGAGGAGAGAAAAAAAAATAATGTATTTCCCTAAGCCTTCACCTAATCATGGCTGACACTCCTGTAACCAAAGGCAATTAACAAAAGGAAACATTCCTTTTCACTGGAGTTTTACATAATACATGGGCCTTTACTATGAAAACCCAAAGAACCAGAGAACACTTTGTATTTAATGTCCTGAATGATGAAAAACAGACATTTTCAGACCATCTTGAATAAGCATCACAGGACAAACAAGATCTGCCCTAATGGTCGTTAGGTGTCTGGGTATTTGCTACACTTACCTGTCCAGTTTCCTCTTAGCAGTTATTGCATGAAGGAATTATGGACACAGTGGCGTGATGTATTTTTAAACAATTTCATTATTCTTCGTTATCGAATGAAAATGATGGAGAGTCCAGTATTTTCTATGACATCATGTTTTAGTTCCATAGCACTCTTATAAACATATCTGTCTCCCTGATACATTATCAGTACTAATCAAATGGAACAAAATCCCCAAAGGTGTTTTAATTACTTGTGTTTTTAAATATAAGTAGTAAGCTTGTTCTTTGATGAGTTCATATGTGTATATAATATTTTCTGATGACTCTCACCTTTGACCCTCTCTCCTAATTCCCTCTTACCTCTGTTAAACCCCTCTTCTCTGCAAATTCTTACTTACATACACATACTGTATTTTATTTTCTGACCACTAGGTTTATCTTGGGCAATTTGTATGACCATGAGCTTGGTCATGGCCTTGCAGCCTAGTTGACTCACCAATGGAGTACTCTAATGATGGGTCCTTCCTTCATAATCCAGTGGTATACTATTGTTTAATACGGCATGGTGGGACTCACAGGGAGTTGTGGGACTCCTTGAACCTCTTCCTGATTAATGTGTGATAAGCTCATTGGAAGACACCAAATTTTCCACAAGACAATGCTTATAGTGTCTATGACATGTCTAAATGATGTTCCACAGCCCCTCGGCCTGCCTTATGACTCTAACAATCCACCTTTCATTATGTTTTCTGGGTCTTAAAGGTTGAAGTAGACTACAACAAGGAATTAAGATCATAAAACCATTTAGTGATAAGTATGCATTCAAACTCAAAATCCTGTGTGCTTTACTACTTCAGAGGATTAGACTCACAAAGCCATGTTTTACACTACAATTGCAATATTTTAACATCAAATACTTTAAGAGAAACAGCAGATTATCTCATAGTATTTTCTCTTCCACTTTTGGGTTATGGCTCCACCTCTTCAGTAACATTAATGAATGAAATGAGATACATGACAGCCTTTTCATACAAGTTACCCCTCTTCATATATACTTACAGATCTGTATGAAGAAACACAAAAGTGGTAACTTTTTCTTTGTGTGGAACAGAGTATCTAACTTATTTTATGTTGTTTGACTGAACTCCTCTAGGTTATTCTTTCAGTATTTCAAAACTTTTGGTGGTGGTATTACTATTCAATTTTATTTTTTTCTAATTTATTGATATCACCTTCTCTAGTTAATTTGGGTTTATTTCATATTCATATGTAATCAGTTTTGTCATTATATCATAGAATATGTATAAAATATGTTTGTTTGGAAGAAACAGTTTCATGGAATTTCGAGTTGATATATGTTGAGTTATATTTAGAAATTGGAAGGAGATAGTTTGTGTTAGAGAAACCTCAAATTTTTGATTAATTTATGTATGTTAAATCATACCTTAATTTTTCCTATCATTTTATTTAGTTAATATACAATTGTATTATTTCCTCCTCGTTCCTACTTCTCCCATCACCTCTTGCTCCTTCCAAAATTCATGATCTTCTCTTCTTTAAGAATTGTTATTACGTAAACCTGTAAACAAATGCACACATGAACAAATCATGTTGTGTTCATTCAGTACTGCCTAGGGCTGACCACTTAATATTAGATAACCAATCAAGGGGATCATTCTTGGGGGAGGCTAATTTTCCTTTTCTCAGAAGTTCTTAATTGCCTTTTTTAGCTTGTCATCTAGATATGGGAGCCCTGAGATTTTCCTCATGTATATTGAAATAACAACTGGTGTTGCAAATGTTCAGGTGTTGCTTAGGTAGCTATGTTGTTGGGAGTTAATGGGTGTAGCTTCCATGTCACAACAAGGAAAAGCACAATCTTAAAGCATATTGCCTGTTCCCCTGGCTCTTAGAATCTTTCTGCAACCTTTGCCTGATATTCTTTGTACTTTAGATTCAGTTATGTAATACATGAATTAGTTGGGATGGCTCTTCCATGATCAGTTAGTCCCTGTATTTTGACAAGTTATGACTTTCTACAATCATTTCTTGCTGCAACAAAAAGAAGCTACTTTGGTGGTGTGGTGAAATCTACAATTATCTGTAGTATAAGGATAAACATTTAGAAGGAAGTTAAGAATTATACTTGTATAGGAAAAAGGCTTTATGAGGCTCCTTTCAGGTCTATGACTTTCCAGTCACAGGTAGCTGGCTAAGTTTCCAGTACAAGGTGAGATTTTGTTCATGTTGAGCAGAATTTAATTCCAAGTAGACAACTGTTGGTATTCCCCCTACTTTTAGTTTTAAGTCACCTTGGACAATATATGTGTTATTATTTTTACCCCATGTTTAAGTTGTACATACTATATAATGCTTTGAGTGGTTGAAAGAAAACGTTGAACAGTATAGATGAAACAGTAATAAACCCCAGTAACAGATGTTTTCATCATATTGTACTGGGTTGTTGGAATTATTGCTGTTTCTAAAGTTCCTAGAGAAATGACTCTATGTCCATTGATTTCATTTGTAAATTTCATGAATTCTTGACATATATCCTACTGTGATACAAATAATGAAGTCCTACTGAAAATTTATAATTATGGGTTTTATCTGAGCTCTAAAACACATAGTTATAAAAAAATCTGAAAAAATTCAGCTTCATTTCTAGATATGATTGGTTTAGACATTTTATCAAATACGAAGAGATTTACCATATTTTGTTTCAAATATAATTTAGTTGTGAGATTAAAAATCGAGGGCATCATGGATTTGTGTATACTATATCCTGCAGTTATCTTAATAACCAGTAAAGCCTTCTTCTGAGGGGACTGCTCTCCTTTGTAGCATCTATAATTTCCCAAGAAGAACTGTAACTACTTAGTTTTCCTTCATTGACTTAAGTTTTGTGGTCTGTCCTCTTTACTATATAAATCTTCTCTTTCAGAAGGTGTATAATAGATATAGAGAGCTAAAAAAAGCAAGGTTTTTTATAATATTCTGTAAACAAGATGTAGCCTTGCTCAAACCACTGAAACTCTATAATAGATGTGTGCCACCCCTGTGTACGTACCTGATGAAATCTTTCAGTATGTTTGTTGATGTACTTGCATGTTCCTGTGTATTGCTGGACTATTTACAAGAGCCAGGAAGATCAATCCCAATAGAGGTCCATCAAACAGAGAATGGGTAAAAATGTAGTATGCATACATAACAGATTTTTATTCCATCATAAATAAGAAAAAAATTGTCCCATTTGAAAGACAGCAGATGAAACTGGGGATATTCATGCTAAACAAAATCAGATGGACTCAAAAACTATTACATTTTTTATGAAATATATATGTCTACAACTTGTAAATAGAAAAGGGATTACTTGAAATACAAAGAAGATGGATAAGAGTGACAAAGGAGACCAAAGAAGTGTTTTGGATGTTGAATGTGAATAAATATATGACTTAAATGTGTGAAATGTTATAAAGAAGTTCATTGTTCCATATATTTTATTTTTAAATTAAATGCAGAGAAAATGAATTTAAAGTTTTTAAGGAGTGGTTCTCATAACTGAAAGTGAAATTGATTTCTCCTGTTAATCCCACCAATTGAGAATAAGACCACTACCACAGTTTAAACCCAATTTTGAAGCAAGTTTTGATTAAACTCTGGCCAGTTAGATGGGCTCTGGCTAGGTCCATCTCTGGTTTCCCAGAAAGAAAAAAAAAAAAAGACCCCTAATCATGGTTTACAGTGACTTAAGTATTTCCCATCAGGTCCAATATGGAGCAACCGTACATTTTGACATACTTCCAACCTACATCGAATCAGGGGCAAGCATACATCCTGACGTATTTCCTGCCTGCAGACCTCCTGCTCACATAGGGTCAAGTACATCTGGGGCAGAGGGATCAAGCAAACTTGTTTAGGGGCTCTCACCCTCCCGAGGCTCAGTTGTTGTCTTTAGGTGCCTGTCAGTAATTTTTTTTTTTTTTTTTTGGTTTTTCAAGGCAGGGTTTCTCTGTGTATCTTTGTGCCTTTCCTGGGACTCTCTTGGCAGCCCAGGCTGGCCTCGAACTCACAGAGATCCGCCTGCCTCTGCCTCCCGAGTGCTGGGATTAAAGGCGTGCGCCACCACCGCCAGGCCACCTGTCAGTAATTTGATTTTATAAGTCCTTTTCCCCCACCTCTCATTTTATACTTTGTGTTTTAATGTAGTCAAATTTTGTGTTTTCATCTGACATTTACAATTGTATGCTGAAATGTAAGAGTGCATGTTATGCTTAATGAAACACCAGATAGTTTGAAAGAAAAAAAATGATCAGTTTCAATTTTATCAAGCTGTTTGGGTTAAAGGCGGTGAGTCTGACTGGGCTAAAGAACTGAGGAAAGCTAAAACCGAATGGTGTTCTTTGATTTATAACTTTCCTTTATTTCCAAAATAACCTTCATAGAAAAGGAAATTACAAGCTTGTACAGAAAGACACTTGGCTATTTTTACTGGATTGCCTTGTTTCAGCCCAGTAGTAAAAAAGGAGCCTTTCAATCTATTAGAAAAAAATAATAATGGTTAGAACCTGAGCAGTTATACAAAACAGAAATTGGCTTGGCGCAGTCACTCAAACCCTGTTGCTTTTATTGGATATGGTTTCTTTTTCAGTAAGTGCTTTTTAAGTTGCTGAGGCTGGAACCATAGCTACAGACCCTTGGTTTAGAAAATGCTCATATGGAGATATTGCCAGGGCTCTGTGCCTAAAAGGGAATTCTGGAGAGGAATGTCTAGGTATCTAACAGTGAGACTGTTTATATAAAAGCTTGTGCTTATTGCAATATACTGTTAGTGTTGAAAGCTTTTCTATATAAGAAATTTCTTCTCTTCTAAGTCCTCATATACTTAATTTTGTTAATTATCTTTATTCTTAGTTTTTGTTCTTGTTTTTTGCTTTTAGGCAACATCACTGGTAGAAAAAAGATACAAACCCAGAATCATAACGCCTTTTCCAGCATATTCTGGTGAACTCTTCAGTGAACTAGTTTCGGATGTAACCCATCCTAGAACCAGCAATGACAATACAGGAAATGATCATTTTGAATTATTCATGACACAGTCACCCTTGACATTCTGAACATTTTGTTTGAGAATAGAAGAACTGAACAAGAGACGGTAATGGTCATTATTATGAAGCAATAACTGCCGCTCAGATGGTTAGGAGCACCCAGAAGGAGTAATCAAGGATAAAATGGGACTGCTTTACATTTGAAAGATTTCCATACAAATGTCTTTGAGAAATATAACTACTTTAGGTAGCATTTATTTTCCATCCTTTTCAATTTATTGGATATTTTAGAGGAGAATTTCTGATCATGTTCCATTCCAGGCACACCTTTAGGGTACACTCACAGATCTGCTTTGGAAGTTGTATGTCAAACAGGGGATATGTAAATCAATTAACTTGTAATTGTCCTTCATGCAGATTTGTGAATGTCTTTTTCTCTATATCTGCCTTATTCTCAGGGTTTGAAATACTAGGGAGAAATAAGACAGGACGATTGAGTAAAGGAAAACAGGATATTTAGCAAAGAATCTCACACTGCTGAGTTAAAAACATCTCAGGACATCTGGACACAGAAGCATCCACAGCGCTAACATAATTGTGTAATATGCAATTTCCTTGACTGTGCCCTAAATTAAGCACATACAGGATCTCTTTCAAATTGCTAGTACTCCCAGTAACTTAATCATATCTTACTTTCAGAGGAAGGTGAATTTTAGTTATTTGCCAGATTGTCTCAAATAGAATATAGAAGGGTTGAAGTGTTAAAGATGGTGTGCTGGCTATTTTTGTTATCACCTTGACCACATCTGGCATTAACTAAAACCCAAGAGGCTATACACACCTGTAAGAGATTTTTCTTTATTAAATCATTTGAAGTAGGTAGAACCTCTTTTAATCTGGCATTTTTGAGGTGGGGAGATTCACCTTTAATCTGGGCTACAACTTGCCCTGGAATCCTTTATGAAGGAAATGCAAAAAGCAAGCTGTAGTCGGAAGATTTCCAGTGTCTCAGCCTGCTGGCGGTAGGGACAAATCTCTCCCACTTGCGTCCCCCAAGTAAACATATAGAGGCTTATATTAACTATAACTGTATGGCCATGGCTCAAGCCCTTTGTTAGCTAGCTCTTAAATCTTAAATTATCCCATAACTACTAATCTATTTATCACCACATGTTCCATTGCTTTACCTATGTCCCGTTATATGATGCTCATTAGATATAAATTTTGAAATCAAGCTTGTTCCCTTTGCTTGCTTATTCTCCTTCTCACTTGCATTTTCTTCCCTGGCTTTCTTTGGGATTTTGGTACACTGAATGAATGAAAATGGGCACAATAAGGGAAAAAAATAGCCCCTCTATTGGTTAAAAAAAAAAAAAGAAAAAAGTTTATTCCAAACTCCTAAGGCTGTCTTCTGGGAAAGCAAGGGGAAGCAAAAAGGGAAAAATTGTCCAGGGTTAAACATGAATGCAAGAAAGAGCACTTGTGAGCTCAGATGGGGCTTGTGAGTTTAGGGGATCCAAGAGTCTATCATTGACCTTGACAAATTAATAGGTAACAAATCATACATTAATGGAAGAGCCACATGTTCATCTTGCCAGACATAAGGAGAATGACCAACTTTTTAGCAAGCCAGAACTTTCTGCAAGCCCTTGAGGGAATGCTGCCATTTGTCTAGATATCTGACCTTAGGAAAAGGATTTTCTTTAGGGATCAGACACTGAAGACCAGATGAGATGTCCAGCCTAGTGGACTGAACAACTACTGGTTTCTTGGACTTTCTGTTGTTAGACAGTCATTATTGGGTTAGATAGACCACAACCAATAAGCCACTCTAATAAATACCATATGTTGTCTGTACATATGAACATATATATGAATATATTATATATACATGCACACACGCACACACACATATGTCTTCATTCATTTATTCCATCTGTTTTGTTCCTCTAGATAAATCCTGACCTAATCTAATGCTATGTAAATAGATTAATAGATTATGATTAAATACAGATTCTCAAACAAATCTCCTACCTTTCCACTACTGTCAAAAAAACTAAAAGACTTATTTTTGATAAAGTTCAGATACTTGTTAAAATAGCTCTAGAATGTATTTAAAATGAAAATGAACCTTTATACAGAACAGGGTACATGTTCATCATCAGAGAAGTTTTCCTCAGTTGAGTGTTAACTACACATGATGGCCTGAGTTTGATGTCCAATAACATATAACCTTGGGATAGTAGTGCAAGCCTGTATTACTAGCACACAAAAGTTGGAAGCATGTAGCTCAAAAGTTCAAGAACATTCTTAGGTAGGCAATGAAAGAAGAAGAAGAAGAAGAAGAAGAAGAAGAAGAAGAAGAAGAAGAAGAAGAAGAAGAAGAAGAAAAGAAGAAGAAGAAGAAGGACGATGACGACAACAACAACCACAACCACCACACAAACAAGAGAAAAAGAAGAAGAAAAAGAACAAGAAGAAGAACAAGAGCTAGAAGAAGAAGAAATGAGTGATTATGTTAGAGCTCACTTCTGTCACCACACATTTATGTGAAGTAACTTAAAGCTTTGGGCCATGATTTGATACCATGACCTTGATTACTTTAATGTCTTAGGACTACAAAAAGAGACTTGAAAAATGCCCAAAACATAACTAAAGAAATACATGCAATTTTATATTATTAAACATAATTTTCTTTTGTGTTTGTATCTTATTGGAACCTAAATATCAGAATTTGAACTATTTTTAACAGTTACCAGTCATTTCCTTATAAACTCGTTGAGGTAAATTCCAGGTCTTCCAGTAAAAGATAAATGCTTATGGGACAAAGCCATAGGAACATTTTTAACAAGAGAAATAGGGAATTTGAATGTGAAAGAAAAATGTTAAAGATTTAAGAGAACATTAGGAAAGAGGCCTAAATCATAACTGTTCTTTCTTGGAAACTGCACTGAAGTACTTATAAATCCATTGTGGTGCCTTCTCTTTCTAAATAATTCAAAATAATAGGTTTATAATGTTGAATACAATTGAGAATGAGCACTTCATTTGAAAACGAGGAGCAATTTTGTGCTACTCAATGAGATACAAGGAACCAGACACATCATCTTAGCTATCTGATTGCTCAAACCAGAAAGGGTCGACATAGGTAGCTAACATCGTCTTCCACAGACCTATATCTTGCTCCTTTATCCTTGTCCACTTAGTACCTATATTTCCCTCCTTCTGGTTTTCAAATGTACAAGAATCTTTCTCATTTATAATCCTCCCTAGTTAAATGGATATCTGCTTAAAAAAATAGTGATACACATATTAAGGCAATACCTATTTCAGTATTTAGATATCATATTGAGTACCATGCTTTGGGATATATTGATTCTTAAATAATCACATTAATTTTATTTCTCTAATCTATGTTTCATATCTCAAGTCTTAAGAGGCTATATTAATGCTTTGAAATTTAATAATTGCTTTATATGAATAATATGATTGACATATGGGCATGATATTTGACTTTCCCTACAGTCTAGTTCTAATATACAGCAGAATATTTAACATTATCTGATACTTAGTAATAAATATTTGAATAATAGAAAAGTATGCCATTGATATCCATGCCTCTATGTAATTAGATTATCAAACATTTGAGGAGAGTTCATGATTAAGTTCAACATTTATTCTTGGTCCTTTTATCTAATCAAAATTCTCTCTTAAAGCAATTTTCTTAAACTGATTGTCATGAACAGAACTACATTGCTATGCCATAGACAACTATCAAATATTTTAAATTTTAAAACAAAATCATTTTTATACATAGGTATGTGTTCTTTTTTCCTAATAGACAACTTTAATATTTGAAAAGGTTTGAAGCAGGGACTTGCTACAGTTGAAGTGTTTTCACAGTGACAATCACGATAGTAGAGGAGTGGACAGGACCCAGATGTACTGAGAAGTATCAGTAGTAGGACCCTATGGTGGTATTTTATTTGTACTAAAATGTGATTTTAATTGTATGTTAATAAATAAAGAGTCCCAGGGATCAGAGCTATTAGAGCCATAGCAAGAGCATGGCGGTGATGGCGCACGCCTTTAATCCCAGCACTTGGTAGACAGAGCTAGGTAGATCTCTGTGTGTTTAAGGATATAGCCAGCATTGGAGACACACGCCTTTAATCTCAATACCAACCATAGAAGACCTGGAAGTCTCTATAGACAGGCAGTGACGAGGCAGTCATGTGTTTGGGTTTACAACCAATGAGAAGGCAGAACAGAAAGACTATATAAGACAAACACACAGGAAGTAAGTCCCTTTTCGGAGAGCTCTCTTGGCTGAAGAGGATCACTGAAGCAGGAAGGGTAAGGCTCTTAGCTCTGACCTCTTGCCTTTCTTCTCTGAATCGGCTCTGTGTTTCTTATTTAATAAGACGGTTGGTTACATCTACAGGACCCACTATATTATGAAGGTGAGAATAGAGGAAGCTTTACAACTGCATCACCAGCTTTGGTTATTTTCTTAATCTAGGAATGTTATTGGTGTCCCCACACTTCTTTTGAAACAAAGCCAAAAAATTTTATCTGCTTTGACTCACAAATCATGAGGGGTAAAACATTAACATTATGCATGCCCATTGCATGTGTATTTCCATGTGATTTGGTCTTCTAAGTCTCTAAATTTTAGCAGTGACTTTTTATCATGCATTAATTCTCATTTTCAACACTATTGTGATATAGAGTCCATAATTTGTAGTGCTCTCAGTATAATCTTTTTTTAAAAAGTAGCCTGACCTTATTGCTTCTCTGCTCTCAATACATCAACACATGCCCCAAATAAATCAATATAAACTTCAAAGTACTCAGCAGAATGCATGTTGATATTCCCAATCTGAACTTGTATATCCTGACTTTATATTCTTGTATTCTTTAATAAAGCTTCACCTGCAAAATATTGATTTTAGATTAAAGCTGTGCCTTTTTCTCTGAACACTATTTTGGATGAAACCCACAGAACTACATACTTTGCATTTTAACATTTATTTAAAAACAAGTTATAGTGTCACTGTGATTTGTCTTTGATTAATAAAAACTATTTTCCATAAACATCAAATATGTTTTCATACAATTTTATATTTTAATTTATTCTTACTAAATAATACATAGAAATTACATTCCATGTAATTTAAATACTTGTAAAGTTTTTTTAAATACTTTATTGCCTAATTAATATTTTGTTACAATGATAGAAATGCCATGTGTATTTGTAAAGACTATGCTTTCTTTACATAAAAATATACATTATATACATATATAATGCATATATACATATACATATAGAAATATATATACAAAAGCTTGGTCATGATGTTTGGGTTATCTATTCCATGATTAATGTTAAATCACAGTAATTACTAGATCAGAATCAGTCAAATTTATTAAGTACTTGTAGAATTTAACTTTCTTTGTTAATTTTTCCGGGAACTTAAAGTTCAGTTATTGCTTTCATAAAGATATCTCATTGATTTCTGTTTTGAAACAACTGACCTCAAAATTAAGTGTTCATTGAGGTCTGATAATTTTATGCTAGTTTAGTGATTTGGTGGTTTTTGTTTGCATTTTTGTTGTTTTGTATTTTTTCTGTTCTTAACACAGATAGCAGATTTAGTCCTTATCATGACATTAATTACATGATAGATATTTCTCATTTTTTTTCAAGGTGAATACTTATATAATGAAACTATCTCTTGCACATAGCTTAGAGAGCTGAAAAGTTCAGTCTTACTTTTGTTACTGATTTTGTAATATTAAGTTTTTGTTATGTCCATTTGTTTCATGAGCTTGGTATTTTGTCTTGACTATCATATGCTCTCTTCTCTTGCATCATACAGATTTCTAAGATTTCATTTTAACAAACATACTAGATTACTATTTTTGATGTTGTATTTCATTGTAAACTCTTTTCATTTTCTAGAGTTTGGCTATCAGAAAATTGACATGATTTTGCACTGCACACCCTAGGTGTTTTTTGTTGTTCTTGTTTCATTTTCATTTTCATTTTTCCATGTAAAGGCAAACAAGCCCTTGATACCATCCTGTTTTCGTCTCCCCAGTTCAAAGATAACAGATGCATGACACCATGGTTTTTTTTTAACAATATAGAACTATAACTATAACTTTGGGGCTAGCATGGGCTACATCTCAGCTCTAATGACTTCTTTAATTAAAACTTGGAAAGTACTGAATGTGTGCCACCATTGTTTTTAAGTTTAGAGCAGCATCATTTTTTATGACTTGTATGCATTGAACATTTTATAGAGTTTAAAAAAGTGACATAAACTTAAATGCACTTATAATCAATAAATAATCAATTATTGATGAATATAGGAAGTCAGGGTGGAATTGCTTTATATGATAACAAGATTTGGGACTTAATTATTATAAATATGTAAATCAATCTCTTTTGACATTTGGTGACTTATTGTACAAATGATAATTGCAGCATACTGACTTAGTTTCAAGTCATATGATGTAAGGAAGATAAATAATTTTTGAAGTATATAGTTGCTAACAAATTATATTCCCTGTATCTACATGACACGGTACACTAGGTAGTGCAGTTCACATAAATCAGTCAAGATGAAATTCCTTGAAATGAAGTTGCAATCATGTCCTAGATGACAGATAATGAAACCATAAATACTTGATCAACAGTACTGTCTGTGAGATTTGTGAGTCCAAATAAACTGTGATTGAGGGGCCAGGCTATGTTCCTATGCAGTGATGTCTGCTAGCTTTTGGCTACAAATTTTGTGATAATTTCGTTTACTTGTTTTTTTTTTCTGCCTTTTGCTTGGTACACAGATGCACAATCAACCAGAATATACCAAGTATATTTGTATAAAATAAATTTTACCAAAATTCTTAATTTTTTTATTATCAAATATCTTTTTAAAGTTTTGAAAAAGCAATCCACTAATAATCTTTAATGCTCTTGTATCTTATTCTCTTAAGGAAAAAAGGCAATTTGTGTTAGTTTGATAATTTGATATTACACAACAGAGATGTTTTGTATAGATAAATGTCCTACTCTGATATAATGCAGATATTTTGTACATAACTTCTATTATGATTTTCTTTTTCCATTGCAAATTTTTATATGAACCAATTTAGACTCTTAACGAGAATCTTCTAAAATAGAATTGAGATTGTTTTGCTTTAAAGTTAAAGAAAATCCAAGATTTTTCTAACCTTAAATTAGATATAAACAATTTAAGAATCCAACCATAAATTCTAATTTCATAAATACTTTTTATGTGGTTGATATTTTATTTTCTGTCTAAAAACCTAGATAAATATATTTATTTAAATAAACAAAACACTGCAATCTACCTATCTAAATACAAAATCAGGCATGGTGAACATGTTGGTTGTAGGGAATTCTCTTCTGAGAGTCTTAGTTGATGTTTTTTCATCAGAACATTTCTCCAACTTTTTTTCTTCCCCAAGGTTCCAAGAAAAAAAATATGAAATAAGTTTTACTGACCTACATCATAATGACACATGAAATAAAGACACAAGCCTCTTTCTGAGTGCCACTGGCTTCTCAGACCCTTGTGTCTGTCCTCAAGCTTATTTTAATTTTTCAGATTTCAAAAAAAGCCTTTCACCTCCACTATGACAATTCCATTATCTATGGACATCTTACTTCTAAAGTACATTCATGCATAATGTCTCTTTACAGTTTAGGGTTCTTGAACTCTAATTTGAGAAGGAAATAAGTATCAAGATTCAGGTTTTTATTGTTATAGACCTGGGGGCTCTTCTTGTCTATAAACTTGCTTTGCTGTCAGACTAATAGTATTTATCACAATCTTATTTCTATTCTTTAAATATGGAATGCTTAAATGAGTAATTTAATTTCAGAACCTCACATTAAATATCTACTTTCTATGGCCATCTATGAACTCAGCAGGAAATTATTCAATCAAAGGGAACTAGTCACAAAGGGTTGAACTAGTTAAGAGAAATGGTGTTGACTCATCCTGAATATAAGCAAATGAGTAGTAGCTGTTCCTTAGTATAAAAGAAGAATTAAAAGAGTTATCATGGGAACTTAGTGAACATACCTATAAGAGAACATTGCCTGTTTGCACTGTGGTCTTTGGAATAGGAGTATACTCAGTGTGCTTCAATGATCTTTGGGACACAGCCAGGATTTTATGCTCAGCATGGTTCTATTCTCTGACTCCCTGGACAGAGAGGGCAAAGCACTCTTTCATGAAGAACTGGCCAACTGCCTTTGAGTAAGAAAAAGAAAATAATGAAACCAGTATCTGGGTTAGGATGGAGAATATTAAACCCGGTAAATCTTTTTTGATCTGTAGGAGGTTTCATAAGGTGCTGATTTTATAGTCTGCTGATAATTTAATAATTTTCAATGAGTCATGTAAGATAAATAAAATTATTTTAGAATACATCCATATAGCTGAGCAACTCCAATCTTTAATAAAAGTATTAAGACATGCACACCTCCAATGAAGAAAGAATGGCTAGTATTTTCAATGTATTGGGTGCTTAACTTGCTGGGTTAATTGGAGATTTGAAGGGCATTGTTATTATACATCAGAATTTTGTCTATTTCACAAAAAAATATCGCAAGTATCTTCTTTCAAAGTGATTCAATATATGTGACTGGGAGAATCCATTTGTCACAGCTATTATATTTTGTACGCTCATCATTTTGTTTATGCTGTGGTTACAAAGAGAGGTTTCCTTGAGGAATGGTGAGAAACACACTTATCTGTGGATATAAGGACAAATATTTAGCCTAAACATGATGGTAACAAGGATGCAACCATACACATGCTAACATGGAATGGGAAACCTCACAAAGTTCAGAAGGCCTCCACTGGAGTAGATTGTCTTCATATATTTAACAATATATATAATATATGTTTGGATATAACAACAATTAAATAAAAAGAGGCCAAGAATTTGAAAGACAGCAAGGATGGGGTTACATGTGATTGTCCACAGGGAGCAAAGGGGATTGGAGCATAATATGATTATATGACAACCACACAAAAAAAAATTAAAGTAATACTTTAAAAAATGTTTGAAAATGATTATATTTAATTTTTGAAAATGTATTTGTATTCATATGTGTAATGTGTTAATTGCTTCTATCTTACGTCAATCATTCCTTATGATAAATATCACTGCTTGGCATTTTGTGTGAAAACTAACATGCTATTCTCCATTGTGTGTTAGTTAATCTTCTGTGGGTAATACCCTTCCCACTGTATAAAAGAACACTTCATGGGACATCGGAAATAACAACAAAAATTCTTTCTCTAGCCATTTCAGTTCAAGAACTAAAGCAATAAAACTGAAGTGGTTTGTGTGCACCTGCTGTCTATGTGAGGACCAGAGCCAAGGCCTTCATTTGTACTTACACTGAAGCTTATGTTCTTCAATGAAAGGCTGGGGACTGAGAATATTTCCTTAGTAGATTCTTCAGTTTACTCTCATCTTACAAATATAAGGGTGCTCAAGCCTAGCTTTCACACCTAAAAAATGAAATCTTAATTAAGAAATGTCTCATAAAATGAGAAGATACATATTGTCATAAATTATGGTAACCTTTAGAAACAGTCCAATACTCTTGATATAGAAAAAGATAATATAGATACATTGGCTTAGTTGTGTGATAAACAGTAAATGGCAGTTATATTAATCTAGATAATGATGAATAATGATGTATTGAATCATAAATTTTACTACTAAATTTGCAAACATTTTAAAGTATATCATCTCTACTGTTTTTCAGTGTGAAATACCCTCCACACCAACATGTGTTTGAGTCCTGGGTTCCCATCTGGCAGTACTAATTGAGAAGATATAGTATAAGTCCTAGGAGACAAAGTCAAGTAGGAGGAAGTTGCTTACTGGAGGAGATGGGCCTTATGGGTTCTTGGCCATCTTTACTTCCCCTCTGAGTTTAGTGTTTCCTGAACTACCAATAGGAAAGCAAGCACATTCTGGTTCCCACTATGGGTTTCCATTACTTCATGGGTGCCTCTTTCACCTTGAAACAGTAAGCTAAAATAAATACTTCTTAACTTGCTCCTGGGATGTAATTTGTGCTGGCCATGAAAAAATAATACAGTATGTCAATAATATTCTCTCACCAAAAATTTTAATTTTGGAATGGAAGTATCTTGAAGGTAAGCAGAGTGGATGCTAGTAGAAATTACCAGTCGATCACAATAATAAGCACCTACAAAATATTTATTCTGTGTCCTGCTTTGTTCTAAGTATTTCTCATGACAGATTTATTTGAAATTCTTAGATAACTGAGAAAACTAGGTGCATAAAAACAATGAACACAAAGCCAGGCAGTGGTGGCGCATGCCTTTAATTCCAGCACTTGGGAGGCAGAGGCAGGCAGATCTCTGTGAGTTCGAGGCCAGCCTGGGCTATGAATTGAGTTCCAGGAAAGGCTCCAAAGCCACACAGAGAAACCCTGTCTCAAAAAAACAAAAGAAAAAAAAACAATCAATGAACACAGATGGTGTGTCTTTACAGTCCATAAACTAAAATAAGAAACAATGGAGTATGTGTTATTAGATTATCCTCTTATTTCTGTATATTCTGTTCCTGTAGTTTGTGCATATGGAAAATTACTTAAATGGAAGGCTAGTTGACAAAAAATTGGTATGGAAGCAAAAATCACTGGTTTGGGAATTAAAAAACATTGATGTCAGTGTTCTCACATATTAGTGGTGAGATTTCTAGCATCACATAGCTTTTCTGAAGCATTCTCTGTGAGCTGGCATGACACCACTTGCTTTTAAGGTTTTTACATATAATTTTAAGAAATGTTATTATAATAGGTTGTCATAACTAGGTTTGTACAATATTCTCAGCAAGTGTTCAATACAAAATTAGAAACATCTTGAATTGTAGGCTATTTTAAAATATCCATTGTGATTTAATCTACCTCTTTGGTAATTATGAAGTTAATGAGCACTTTCATGATTTTAAAGCATTATTAAAATAAAATTGAAACAATTTTGTAATACAAAGTAACATAACTTCATATTATAAAATGCCACTGAGAATTTGAATTAATAAAGTAATGAATAATTTTTCCTTAACCAGTTTTCTCCTTGTCATTAAATATCTCAATAGATTTATTTCAAACTCTTCTGCATGACTTAATGCTAAATGCATATCTAATACCTGATGAATTTTTTAAACTAACCACATGATCATAACACAACTGGATTCAACATATGCAAATTCTTTCACATTGGTGGTCAAACGTTGTTTTCTGTACAATATTTTTCCCACTACTGGGAAAAACACCTGGATGTCAAGATTAACTCATATGGCATTAGCTAATGTATGCTAGTAAACCAAGTTTTAAATCCAGATTTGTGCACTGAGATAAATGTCTGCCCATCATTTGTACAGTAATAATTTCCCCTGATGAGTCTCGCTGATCACCCACAATGTGCCATGTGACTCATTAACTTAATATAGACCTTGTCTCACTATTGAGTTAGCACAGTGATTTATAATCTGTCATTAGCCAAATGTCTGACGATGATACTAAAAATTAATGTAAAGTCATTCGTATGACTTCACAACTGGGCAATTTCCTTAATGTTCAAGAACCAGAAACCAAAGTCTGCTCTGTAAGTAATGCAAATGTCTTCAGCTGTGTGCTGACCTTTTACAAACACTGAAGGTTCACATATTCTTCCTGAAATATTGTTACTGTTGTATACAAAAGGATTTATTGACGGATCTTATGTCATATCTATGGAGTCAAATCACACAGATAGGACATCTGTGACATTTCATTATTCCAGATAATGTGGAATGATCTTATACTGATTATTATATTTGGTCAACATCTGTAGGTGTGTGTGTGTGTGTGTGTGTGTGTGTGTGTACACACACATGGACGCACATTCTGGGGACAGAACCCAGGACCTTGCACTTGTTAGGCAAGCACTTTGCTACTGAGGTAACCCCAATCTCCTCTACTTAAAATTTTGAAACCTGTGTTAATTTTCTGTTCTGGTTATGCACAGTATTGCTATATGTCCATTGAGCAGGAATGATATGTAGCCCACATTGTAAGAGTCTAGATTCTAGCTCCTTTACCGTATTACAGGTTCAATTAGACTCCATGACAGACCTGAATTGCATATCATGAGAATTTAATGTAAGGATGTATACAACAGTACAGATATATTGGTCATGGAGGAATGGGTATAAAAAAATTTGACTTCCTTGAGGTCTCTGACTTGATCTGAAAATCATATTGAAATAATATAAATTATTAGAGGGAAACCATACAGATTTTTAAAATCATATGGAAGCACTCAGACAAGAATAAGGACCCCGTGGAGTACTTAAACCAAAGTGCTTATATAGTCATGTGAAGAAAGGGAGATAATTATAGAAAAGTAATGGAAACACATTGGCAAGCTAAAGGAAGATAAGCATTAACAAAAGATTTTTTTTCTGTAGCTTTAACTCAGAGTGTGACACCCCAGACTTTGACAAGAATTTTTCATCTTTCCCATTTCAGGGTAAGTATCTTTCACATAGGACTGTTAGGAGTATCCTTGTCTCTGGTGACAAGAAGGTTTCTTGTCTCCCGATACAGGATAAAATGTGTGCTACTGACAGGCTTAGCAATGTACTTCTTCACAGGGTGCTCAGAGAATATTTGCTAAGCATAAGTAGAGCCTGGAGATTAGGGAGGAGAACAACCCTAGAAGTGTCCAAAGTCATGGAGAGAGAAAGGACATCTGTAGGAAAGACAGGAGGTTTTTCACAAATGTAACAAAGTGGAGAACACTTGAGGGATATCATAAAAGCCTTCTGTCCGGAAGGAAAATGGAAAGGCAAAATGCTCTATCTTGGTCAAGAGGTAAGAAATAGCCTGAAATCCACACCATCCCATTGGGGAGAATATGATGTTTCAAGGCTAATTGTGATTGTGATGGTTGCTACTTGATGTTACCTGTTAGTCAAAATTTGTGTAACCACATATTGATATGGGAATAAGAATTTTGGGTTTCTTATTTAGGTAAGGGAGATAATAGCAAGGACAGCTTGCAAAACTGCTTTGGGGTCCTGATGTGCTTTCTTAAAGATGTGGGTGGACCTGGTCTGAGGATTGGTGTTTGTATTTCAAATACTTGGGCAGAGTTTTCTTGACCCACCCGCCTGGTCTCATATAAACACACAGAGGCTTATATTAATTACAAATGCTTGGCCAACAGCTCAGACTTATTACTAACTAGCTCTTAAATTTAAATTAACCCATTTGTATCCATCTATGTGGCTTGTGGCTTTATCTGTCTTCTAGAATGTCTTGCTTCTGGTGCTGCTTGCTCACACCTCTCTCACTTTTTCCTTCTTCCTCCCAACATTTTCAGTTTGACTTTCCTGCCTAGCTTTATTCTGCCTTGCTATAGGCCAAGCAGCTTTTTATTAACCAATGAGAGTAATACATGTTCACAGAGTACAGAAGGATTATTCTACAGCAGGAGACAGAGACAGAAGAATTGCTGTGGGTGTCAGGCCATACAGGACTATGTGAGATACAGATCAACATGAGTTACACACTAAGACACTGTCTTATGAAGTTAAGGGGAAAAAAGTGTGACTAGTGAGCAAGAAGTTATTATCCTAAGATAAAAATCCATTGAGCCACATAGTAGTGGCCTGGACACTACTATAAAAAAGCTAAATTACATGGTATATTAAGTGTCACCAAAATGATGGCTGCATTTGTAACTCTGTTAAGACAAATAATATTAATGATACACAGTCAAATTGTAAGGAATGTACAGGATGATTTACTGAACAGGTGGTATTTTAATATTATTTGACCCATACCAAAACGGGTTTTAAAATTATATTCCCCCCCACTTACCACTGGTGAATAATTAAATATTATTTAGTGAATGCAAAAAATAAATTCAAGAGTATTGAAATCAAAGGCTAATGTTACTGACAATATTTAAATGTTATTTATAATGCATCTGACTGTATATTCCACAAGTATGAAAATTTCTGAACATATGTCTGTTTGCAGTTAAACTAGAGAAGTCATACAGTGTGCAAACCATAACCCAAACATATCCACATGGAAAAGATGACCTCTAAAGATTAGATAAATATATGAGTAACTCTAGCAATGGGGGATTTTTTAATGAAATGTCCATTCTATATTCTTTTCAACATAAAACTGCCTGTGTAACTATACAAAAAGGTTAAGGTGAAGAAGATGGATTAGACCAATGTTTTAGTAAAGAACAGTATCTAAAAACTCATTTTAATTTCAAAAGTACCTATGGAATTATGATGTCTACCTTCATTCTTCATAACAGCTGCTCTACTATAAGTGAGTAGCCAAGGTAAGATATGAAGCCCTTAATATTAAAATCATCAAAATAATTCCCTTCATGTTCATAGTGTATATCCCACTGTTTCTTCTACCCTAGAAGAAAAACAATCACAAAACAAAACCTCTCTCTGTGTGTCTCTGTCTCTGTCTCTGTCTCTGTCTCTCTCTCTCTGTCTCTGTCTCTCTCTCTCTCTCTCACACACACACACACACACAGAGAGAGAGAGAGAGAAAGAGAGAGTGAGAGAGAGAGAGAGAGAGAGAGTCCACCCTTACAAAACCAAGTACATACCACATGCTGTTTGTTTTCAATTTACAGGATTCTGACATCTCCATGGATGCATAGACCTGTGAAGCTGTTACTCTTCAATCATCTGGGGGAAATTGTGAGTTTCCCCTCAAAGGTGTTGATTTTCCATAAGAAGGAAAATAGAAAGAAAAGTCAAATAATAAAGAAGAAAAATACCCTTACAATTAAAAAATGCATTTTGAAATTGCCTTAAACAAACAGCTTTCGATGATTATAGCTGAAAACTTCACAGCATGGTCCAGTTCACACAGTTACAGGTAAAGGCTGCACTGCAATTGTCAATTTATTTCAGGCGGTCCTTTGCTTTCTTATGATACCATATTACTGTGTGCTCTCGAGATTACAGGCTGGATATTAAAGACACCATGTTCCAAAGAACACTTTGAGGATGACCTGTGCCTCAATCCTTCACATGAAGTCACTGTTCCTCTTCTAAATGCATTTAATCAAGCAATTGACACTAGAAGACTAGTAGATAAAGTATAAGGCTGGATTTTGCTTCAGCGTTTGAAACTTTGTAGCATGGATTTTCAGTCATGATCCCTTTGATAACCTCAACGAACAAATGAGATATATGATTAAAAAAAACTTTATATACTGTATTTTGTAACTCACTTTCATATTTGTTCCTGACCTCTGACTTCCTAGAAATAACAATCTAGAGACATATATGCCTTGTTGTAAGTTTCAATCAAAACAATAATTGTTCATCTAAAAAATAATACTCAGTAACTTCTATTGATTTTTATATTAGCCTTACCACATGAAATTTTATTTGTCCTGTTTCTTTCTTTTTTTTTTCCTGGAAGAGATGTAATAATTTATTTTTTATATATTTTTTTAAATTTTATAATTAATTTAATTTTACATATCAGCCATGGATTACCCTGTCCTCCCTCCTCCTGCACCCCCTGCTCTCCCCCCAATCCAGCCTCCATTCCCACCTCCTCCAGGGCAAGGACTCCCCTGGGGAGTCAGCTCAGCCTGGTAGATTCAGTCTAGGCAGGTCCAGTCCCCTCCTCCCTTCACCCAGGCTGAGCAAAGTGTCCCAGCATGGGCCCCAGCTCCAAAAAGCCAGCTCATGCACTAAGGACAGGTCCTGGTCCCACTGCCTGGATGCCTCCCAAACAGTTCAAGCTAATCGACTGTCCACTTATCCAGAGGACCTGATCCAGTTGGGGGCTCCTCAGCTATTGGTTCATAGTTCATGTGTTTAAACTAGTTTGGCTATTTGTCCCTGTGCTTTTTCCAGTCATGGTCTCAACATCTCTCGCTCATACAATCCCTCCTCTCTCTCACCGAATGGACTCCGGGAGCTCCACCTGGAGCCTGGCTGTGGATCTCTGCATCTGCTTCCATTAGTTTTTGGATGAGAGTTCTAGCACAAGAGTTCGGCCATCCAATCACCAGAGTAGGTCGGTTCAGGCTTTCTCTCAACCATTGCCAGTAGTCTATTGTGGAGGTATCTTTGTGGATTTCTGGGGACCTCTCTAGCACTTTGCTTCTTCCTATTCTTAGGTGGTCTTCATTTACCATGGTCTCCTATTCCTTGTTCTCCCTCTCTGTTCTTGATCCAGCTGGGATCTCCTATTCCCCTAAGCTCTCTTTCCCCTGATGCTTGCCCTTCATTACCCATCCCTCTCGTCCAGTTTGCTCATGTAGATCTCACTCATTTCTCTGTCGTTGGGTGATCCCTGTATCTTTCTTAGGGTCCTCTTTACTAGGTAGTCTCCCTGGAGTTGTGAGTAGCAATCTAGTCATCCTTTGTTTTACATCTAGTATCCACCTTTGAGTGAGTACATACCATGTTTGTATTTGTCCTGTTTCATCTTGAGTCACCTGTATTGTGTCCTCTGTGTCTTCCATCTCAGCTGAAATATCTGTGATGATTCCTGATCAATGGTAATCAGATCATAATTTCCTTATGGCTTCCACCGGTGACTTCATGGATACATGGATGCATACTTACATATTTACATGTAAGTGTACACAGTTTTTTTATTTTTTTATTTTTGGCATGGACACTCTTGTGTAGGGTTGAACTCTGGGAATTCTTTTATACAAAATTATTTATGTCTCTAGATATGACAATGGAGTTTGTATCACACCTATAATTTCTGGGAATAAACAGACTAAAACTATATTTATCAGATTTTTAGAGCTTTCTACATTTGAAAGCCACTACTTGACAACTTGGGTGAAGTGGAAATTTAATCTGATTCTATCTTTAGGGTATTCATTGAAGACCATTGTTGAGTCATAAAGATAGGAATATTGCCTCCACAGAAGGTGGCAACTTAGAAGATTAGACAATCTCATGAACCTAAAGATACAAAGGTGGACACTCAGGTGCTGAGACACCAGAGAAAATGAACAGAAATATAAACACTCAATTTCCCAAATATGTTGTTCTAAAAGATTTTAGTAATTCCCTACTATTCTAGAGAAACTAAGCAGCAAAAACACTTGACTAGTGAATTACCTAATTACTGAAGGATTATGCTATTTTCATAAATACAGAAATATTATGAAATATGTTGATGATACTTAACATTATTTATCCATTTCCTACCCCAATAGAGACTCTATACAGAGACTGTTAGAAAGATTTCTTTTTGTTTTTTATTTTGCCTGATACTACATGTTTTACTGAAAAAATAAAATGAAAAAAAAAAAAAAACAAGAAACCAAGAGAAGATAAACTAACAATGGTCATACAAGTAACACTGATAATGATTTGTAGGATGTAGGGTTTAAATAACTGTGATTCATACTAATAATGGGATTGACTTGCTGGACTGGGTATTGCACCTGTAATGAAGAGTGAAATATGAGTTTAAATATATTGATGTACCATATTTTATGAAGCTGGTCAAAAAGTTTATTTTTTATGCCACACAAAATTTGAGCTTCACCTTAACCCTCTGAGTTATTACCATCTGGTTTCCATTATCCAAAAGGCACTGATTTCGGACACAGAGATTTTTTTTTTTGTTTTTACAACATACAACGTGTCCAGTTCAACCTAAACAGGAAAAATCCATAGTCCAAAGAGATAGTTGGAGGGAGAAATTGGCAGCATTTCTCAGATCATTAGAGCGTAAAAGACTAAATTAGTTTAACAGATGATAAGTGAAGGGCACAGGATTAGTGTAATCAATGGTTCAGATATATTTTTTCAATATTTATAAGTAAAAAAAGAATAAGCCAATAGAAACTGCCCAGTAGGGGTTGAGGATTTAGCTCAGTGGTAGAGAGCTTGCCTAGCAAACACAAGGCCCTGGGTTCGGTCCTCAGCCCTGAAATAAAAAAAAAAAAAGAAAAGAAAAAAAGAAACTGCCCAGTATAATTCAATCTGCAAAAATACCAGTCTTGGTAAAAGAGTTTTGCTTTATTTTTTCCCCATGTTTACCTCTTTTTATCTAAAGAAATATCCATGAAGCCTGTGTACAGTGGCCCTGTGAACAATATTCCAGCAGGTCTTAAGACAACTGATCACTCAATGCAAAGAGTACAGACAAATCTCACCTTATTTGTCACCATTCACCTTGATTTTCCTGCCCAGTTCCTAGTCTATTTGTGTGTGTAGATATGAATATCATTGCGTATACTGCCAATCACCATGTTAGGATACAGGCTGACACTTGTGTAGGTTATTTATTCAGTATTAAGAATCTGACCTTATTAGGCCTATCTATGCTTTGTTAAATGGAAGATAAATAAAACAAATACATTTATTTGTTTACAGAAAGGAGGATATATGGATGTTGGACCTGCTAGGAATCAATATATATATATATATATATATATATATATATATATATATATATATGTATATATATTCATACACTGTCTGTCTAAGACAATGACTACATTCATAGCAGCATTGTTCTTAACAGCCAGACCCTGGAAAGAACCTAGATTCCCCTCAACTGAAGAATGGAAAAAGAAAATGTGGTACATATACACAATGACATCATGAAATTTGCAGGTAAATGGATGGAACTAGACAATATCATTCTGAGTGATGTAACCCAAATTCAGAAAGACAAACATGATATGTACTCTCTCCTAAGTGAATACTAGATGTAAAACAAAGGATAACCAGACTACAATCCACAGCTCCAGAGAAGATAGCTAACAAGGAAGATCCTAAGATGGATGCATGGCTTGCCCTGGAAAGGGGAAATAGATGAGAGCTCCATGAGTAAACTGAGGATGAGGGGTGGGCAATGGAGGGTAAGGGGTGGGGGATGACTACATAAGGGAATGGGATGGTCGAGCTGGAACATGAACGGAGTGGGAAAGCAATAAAAGACATACCTTGATGAGGCAGACATCATGGAGATAGGGAGAAACCTGGTGCTAGGGAGGTTTCCAGGAATCCACAAGGATGACGCCAGCTAGGACTACTAACAATAGTGGAGAGGGTGCCTGAGTTGTCTTACCCCAATAATCAGCTCAGTGAATACCCTGTCATTATAGAGCCTTCATCCAGTAATTGATGGAAACAGATGCAGACATCAACAGCTAAGCTCCAGGCAGAGCTCCAGGACTCCAGTCAAAGAGAGGAAAGAGGGATTCCATTCAAGGGCATCAAGATCATGATGGGGAAACCTACAGAGACAACCAAACCAAGCTAGTGCGTACTCATGAACTTTAGACCAACAGCTGTAGGAGCCTCCTTGGGACTGGACTAGGCCCTGCATAAAGAAGACAGTTATGTAGCTTGATATGCTTAAGGTGTCCACTGGCAGTAGGATCAGGATCCATCCCTGGTGCATGAACTGGCTTTTTGGAGCCTGTTACCTATGGTGGGACACCTTGCACAGCCTTGATACAGGGGGAGGGCCTTGGACCTGCCTCCATTGAATGCACCAGGCTCTGCTGACTCCCAATGGGAGGCCTTACCTTTTTGGAGAAGGGATGGGAGGTGGATTGACAGGGGAAGGCTAGGGGAGAGGGCTGGAGGAGGATGCGTGATTGGTATCAAAAATGAGTGAAAAAAAAAAAGAAAAGAAATGAAAGGCTGCCAGGATTTTCTGTTGGTCCCTCCTCAGTCTGAGAGGTAGGAATCACTCTGATAGTCCCAGTTAACAAAGCCAGCTGTATTTCACAGAGAACAACCATCCTCCAGCTACTTTTGTCATTGTCCTGATGTTCCCGAGACCTCCTCACATCCTACCTTTGAGTGTACACCCATCTCTGTAATAGAGGAAGATGTTAGAAGTAGAGAATAGAGAAGTTGATGCTGGACTCTTTCCCTGTAAGAAGAATGTGTTAATATCTGTCGTTGATGCTCTCTCTAGGATCTGGCTTTGATTCTGACAGTAATTAAAATAAAGACTTTCATAGTTTCTGGCAATCCTAATATGCCATATGGACATAGGAAAAGAAATACAATAAGGCTTTTGGGTAACTGAACTAGGATTTCCCTCTTTAAACAAAAGAGAATATATATGAAGATGGCCATAGGAGAGAGCTGCAGAGCAATCCGGGTCCTCCCAGGTCATTTGCTATAAGCAGCTTACGATCTTGTTTCTCATAAGACAACAGAAGCAAGAATCCTCAAATGTATTTTTCCCTTTCATGTCCATTGAAACAAGCCATCCTACCAATTTTCTTTCAAAAATTTGTTAATTATTACAAAAAATCATTGTAAAGAATTAAAATTCTAAACTTCATAAAATTGAAAACGTCTGGTTTTAGTGATGTGATGAAAGTGAGAAACAATTCTTAACCTGTACAGGAGATAACATTATCATGAAAGTGGCCATCACAGGAAGAGGCACATCTATTGCACTCCAGCTGTGCTGACCCTTTGGTTTCCCCAAGTTCTGGAAACTCTCGACTGCATAATCTGTGGTAGTGGGAGACTGTATTTATGCTCTTCCCTGAAGTTCAAAAAAAATTAGAAGCTTAAATGTTACCAGTTTAACTAAGACAGAAAAATACATTAAAGTAAGTGTTTAGCATTAAATGTATACCTATAATCAATATCCATGGGATCAAATTTATAAGATGTATTTCACATGAAATACTTTTAAATAAATAAATGGTATTGAAATATTAAATTACTTACCTTATATTTATTTCTCATAATAGTCTTTTAGGATTACCATTTCTCCAGACATAATTTCACCAAGATTTTCTGTACTTTCTTATTACATCTGGATGTCAGGTTGCTTAGCCTGAACCTAGCAGCATCCTTTGAAAGTGAACTGTGGTCAAAATATTTTTAATTGAAAAATTATCAAACTACTGTTCTATATTATGCCAAATATGCACCACTTAATGGCAGAGCATTACCAATAGTATAGCAAACATGTGTTATTTCTAACTAAGTAAATCTATTGAATGCTCATAATAGTGAATAGAATGTAATTGGAATCTTGAGGCTGGGTGAGGTGATGGATTCTCAGTAAAAGGAGCTGATTTAAGCCATAGCCTATAAAAACTGAAAAGGAATGTCACCATCCTGTATTTGCTTACCATCTGCCATGAAATTACATCCATCTATTTCAGGAGGAACAAAGCCAACAGATATAAATTTAAGTTCACCAAGAAGAGTTTGTGTTTACAGCAGTGCCCAGTGTGCTGGTATTGCTTAATAAATGTCAAATCTGATGGATAATATTCATTTAGATGTTACATGGCTGCTTTTACATTTCCCACTGCAAAGCTTTGAATTATAGACAGTGCAGTAAAATGTCTTTATTCTAATTTAATTTCACAATACCTAATTATGGAAGCTTACCATATTCAGTTTAAGTGTCTTAGGACTAAGAATCATTACTATTTGTGTTTTCAATTCAATTGCTCACAGACCAATAAACACTTATTGCAGCCTCTCAGGAGCAAGCCGGATGATGCATGTGGCTCATGAATTACAACTCCTATCTTCAATAACATCCCAAACTAATGGAAGAAATAGATACATATGTAATTAACTATAAATATATATATATATATATATATATATATATATATATCATTTAATATATTATTTTGTGGGCACACATTTTGTGCATTTATCTACTTTGGATCAAATTTCTTTTAATACATTGATTTTTCTCCTCATCTTTAATTTTAAAAGTTTTGTTAAACTATTTTGGCTATCTGTGCTTTACAATTCACCAAGAGCAGCATGTTACTTTGAAACGAGCTTAGGAATATTAGATTAAAATTGTATTGATAAATGAGTAAATAATTGTAATAATTTAAAATATGTAACAGTGGCAACCATGCATGTGGGAAAGTGCTTCATTCTATACCCTACAACCAAGGAAAGCTGAGTGAAATAAACTTTATTTATAAGTATAAGAAAATTAATGAATAAAATAATAAAAGTAGCTCTTTTTATCTATGAACTTAAATTTTACACAAAATGCAAAAAAGAAAGAAAGAAGGAAAGAAAGAAAGAAAGAAAGAAAGAAAGAAAGAAAGAAACAAAGAAAGAAAGAAAGAAAGAAAGAAAGAAAGAAAGAAAGAAAGAAAGAAAGAAAGAAAGAAACCAAAAACTCTAATAAGTGTTCTCATTTTACCATGCAGTACAGTCTGCTGGAGAAACATGTTTTCTCCTTTAGAATGTATTGTTTTGTGGATTTTGCTCAACACTGTCTTTCCATGGAGAGTTAATTAAGCAGAGAATGCTCCATAAAAGAAAAAATATTCCTCTTTGTTAGGAATTTGAGGAAATAGTCTATTAAAGCCCAAGTGACATAAAATTATTTTTAATTACTCACAGGATTATTTTCTTTGTCTTCTAGAACATTCAATCAGTTTTGTGTCACTTCTTTTCTTAATTCAACTCTTATCCAGATGGAAGTCTAAATAAAGAACTATGCTATGAAACACTGATATTACCAGAATTTCTTTGAAGGCTACATAGACTTTTTTTTTAAGTAGAAAAAAGTAAACTCAAAATACAGCCATTACTGACAACTGAGTCCCTCCAAGCTCTATCTTTCTGAATTGTTCACTTTGCACTGCGGATTCCTACCATGAATATTCTGCTTCTTCTTCTTTCAAGGACAATTGATTACTTTGGTAATTATAGAACCTATTGTAGCTAGAGTTTTTCTGCCTGGCCCACAGTCAGGACAAATCTGTCACCCGCCAGTCCCACAGCCTCTCAGACCCAACCAAGTAAACACAGAGACTTATATTGTTTAAACTGTTTGACCTAATGGCTCAGGCTTCTAGCTATCTAGTTCTTATATCTTTAATTAATCCATTTCTATAAATCTATACCTTGCCACGTGGCTCGTGGCTTACCAGTATCTTCACATGTTGCTTGTCATGGCAGCGGCTGGGAGTGTCTCTCCCACTCAGCCTTCCACTTCCCAGAGTTCTCCTCTCTCCTTGTCCCGCCTATACTTCCTGCCTGGCCACTGGCCAATCAGTGTTTTATTTATACAGAACGATATCCACAGCAACAAATTGCTCACATAAAAGTTTACCTGTGTCCCAGTCTTCCCATCTGTAAAGTAGGGTAATTGCAACATCTCTTCTAAAGAGATGGAGAGAGAGGCATTAGTTCAGAAAACATTCTTCAAGTTGAGTCTGGTGATGGTACCTGACCCATAAATCTTGGCTCCAAACAGTCTTTGCTTTCAGCTTAAATGGCAGTGTTCTTAAAAAAAAAAAATTGATTCATAAAAAATTATAAGGCTTAAAAAATCAGAAAAGAAGAATAAGAATAGGAGGAGGAGGAGGAGGAGGAAGAAGAAGAAGGAGAAGAAGAAGAAAAAGAAGGAGGAAAAGAAAATCATGAAAATGGAAGCTAATAATTTTGTCACAATGTCTTGTTTGTAAATTTGTAATCTTTTATTACCTAACACTGATGAAGTCATTCATTCTTTAATACATTCCAAAAGCCAGGCGCTGGTGGCACTGTTGGAGCACAGCTTCAATCCCAGCACTAGGGCAGCAAATGTGGCCAGCTTTAGGCCAGCCTGATCAACAGATTGAGTTCCAGGACAGCAGGGCTGTTACATAGAGAAACACTTTCCAAAATAAATAAAAAAAATCCTAAATATGGTATAATAGTTTGAATAAGTAATTCTTAATATCAGTGGATGCCTGGGAGTACAAAAGAAAACATGGAGTATATATCTGCATTAATAAAGTAATTGATTTTATCTGAAATTAATTAATTTAAGTCCAACTAAGAGATAAAATTTGCTGAATGTCACATTTTCAGGGATTTTGCAAACCCTAGTCTGTATATCATTCAAATATGATTTTTCAAACACATGTAAGGCAATATTCCTTAATGTTTGATTTAAAATACTGTACTCTATGTCACAACAAATTTACCTCTAGTTTTATATATATACATGAAATCAGACTGAAAATTTTACTAGAAGAAATTCTTCATTAGAAGTGATATTCTTTTTTTATTTAAAAAAGAAGTAATATTCAGCATTTTAGTTTACATTCAGTTATTTCTGTGTTTTGTGTTTGAATATGATGGAGTTTGGAGGCAACAATCCATACATTTCTGGCTCTTCTGAAGTTTTAATAAATATATATCAAATTTATTAGACATCTGAATCAAGATGAATTGTCGCACAACTCCTAATTGGTCTTAATAGAAACCCAGAGCCAGATATCGAGTTAAATGCTGAATGATAAGAGAGAAAAAGGAACAAGCAACAGCCACCTCTCACCTTACCAACTCCTCAACCGAAAGGACTGAGCTCCCTTCTCCTCCTGCCTTATATTCCTTTATCTACCCAGCCATATCACTTCCTGTCTCAACCTCCATAGTGCTGGTATTAAAGGCATGTGTGCCTCCCAAGTACAGAGAGCAAAGGTATAAGATCCCAAGTGCTGGGATTAAAGGTGTGTGCCACCACTGCCTGGCCTCTACTGCTAACTAGTGGCTGGCCTTGTCTTCTGATCTTCAGGCAAGCTTTATTTGTTATATCATACACAAAATATCACCACAATTAATAATAAAAGTAAAGTGGAACATTGGGAAAAATAGTCAATATTTCTATATTTAATATGTAGCTTCATCCATGTATACTTCCTTAGTCGGGTATTTTTAACTCTTACAGGTGAGACAATAAGGACTAAATAAAGATTAGAATATGACAATGTAGAACCACATATTTTAGTATTGTTTATAAGTAAAACTAGCGACAGACTATAATGATGTTTATAAAAACAAAGTTTGACATATTTTAGGGAAAATAAGATTTGCATATACTTTAAAAATAAAATTAAAAAAATGGATTTTATGAAGTCATTTAACAGGTACAAAAGTGAGAAAAATTAGAATTGTGGATCATGCAGAAATTAGAAATATTCCAGGGTTATAAATTTCATATCATTTTAAAATTTTATAAGAGCTGTATTTAAACAGTGGTACACATTTGAAACCAGTTGAAATGCTCATTGTGTGCTAAATGATCTACATGGTGACATTTATTTCAAAACCAAACCATTAATGGACAGTAACTAATGATAGTGTTTCCCATGTGACTCATATCAAATATGCCAACAGGTGTATGAAAATGAAAAGTTTCAGTACCCCTTGACTCAGCCTTTTGCCACTCTACTTGTATATTTAATATAAGAAGTGCTTGGGTCATAATCACTGATGTTTTGTGAACATTTTTGGATTTAACTTCTTTTTCTCCTAAAAAAATATTGGTTGTATTGGGTTCATCTATATCTTCAAGCTATTTTATTGTGGATCCAGTACATATTTTTAATGTATTTTTGTTTATTTGTTGTATATACATGTTTCATATAGCAATCAAAAAGTATTCAGTGAAAACTGCAGTCAGATTAAAGTAATCATTAGATCAAATTAGCTCCTGATCATCATGACACATTGGAAATTAAGTGAAGATATTCTCTAGTTGATACTTTTGCTGAATTACTGGACAGCAAAGCTATTTTTGAATACCACAAATATTCTCTTAGACAAACAAAATCTCCAATGTTGGACATTTACAAAATGCAATAAACACATATAGCATATGCATTTTTGGTAAATCATAATACTGAAATATTTCCCTTATGTTTAGCAAAATGATATCCCCTGGTATTCATAATAGTGTAAAGGGTGCTTCAAATAAAACTGCATGCAATTCATGCGTTTTCTAGAATAGTTGAATATAAAATAATTGCAAGTATAATGGTTTATTCATTATACAGTTTGTATAGGAAGTAAAGTAACTACAATGCAGAAAACTTTGGACATTTTCCTACACATTCACCTTAATCTTTCCTAAGCTCATGCTGATAACTCATTTCATGACTTATCGTTGTACCCTCAGGTTGTCACCAAGTTGTCACATCTAGTTATATACTGAAACTTCTTCCCACATTGTCTTGGCATTCTGTGTCTATAACCTAAACTGATTTTCAGATAATAATTTGAAGCTTTCAGTTTGAATTGATTTGTACTTTCAATAGAGCAAAATAGCTTCTTAAATGGGATATAACTTTAAAAAAAACTCAACAGGACACTCAATTATGAACTGGGTATAAATAAAGTGATCCTTTTTGAACTCTTAGAACATCAAAGATAAAAACACACGATCTTAATATTCAGCAGAATACATTTCTTTTAAGCCATGAATGAAGAATTTAATGTTCACAGGAGGAAGTTCACTCAAAACAGCAGAGACATGGTCAGTGAGAATCTTAAACAATAAAATGCAGGATGTCTAAGAGGAATGTGTATGTAGAATTTCATGACTAACAGAATGTGGTTCACTTGGTGAAGATGGCTAGAAGATGATGAAAGAGATAATACTGAAAATAGCTGCAGATTGGAGTAATGTCAATTGAACAACTGTTTTCTATACCTATGAGAGATTCAAGATGAGAAAGTTTTAGTGTGTTTGTATGCACTGGTAGATGAAAAAAAAACTGTTACTTCATAATTCAGCCTTCACTTTTCTTTTGGACATATATATATATATATATATATATATATATATATATATATATGACTTTATTAACCACATTGTAGTAGTACTTCCATGTCAGGACCATCAGTGCATAAATAATGACACAGAGAATTATTATTAATTATGAAAGCTTGGCTTTAACCTAGTCTTCTTCCAAACTAGTTCTTATAACTTAAATTAATCTGCTTTTATGAATCTACACCTTGACACATGACTTGATTACCTTTTTTCTGTATCATATGCACAACTTCTTCTAATGTCTCTGCCTCTCTTCTTCCCAGTGTCCTCAATCCCCATAAAAAAAAAAACTGACTGTTCTCTTCTGCCTAGCTATTGAACATTCAGCGTGTTTATGAAACTAATGAGAAAGCACCTTGGCAAAAACACGTCTTCACAGTGTTCAAAAAAAATTATCCCACAACACTGTATTGGTCAAGTTACATAAAATTAGTATATAAATAGGAGTGATTTTGTGTTCTCAAGACATCCCAATAAAGTACTTTTGTCCATTATTCTCTGCAGGTCTTCTTCACTATCTGGAGCCTCTGAATAAATATGACTGAGCCTTGAGATGGAAATAACTTCAACCCTAACCATGTCTGAAAGATATATATTTTATGAATTAAAATACCTAATTAATACTGTCATAAGCCTCAGAGAATTCTAAGAGTTTTATCACTTTTTATAATTCTAGCAGACAAAATAAAACAATGTTTTCACTGACAAATGAAAGAAAAAGCATGGATATTATTTAAGTTGCAAATGTTAACATTCAAAATAGATCTACTTCAATCCTAATTACCCTACTGCTTGAGACATTCATTAAGAAGGATAAGAATGAATAATAAATGATGAATGACTTAGAAATTCCTAGAATCCAAAATAGTTTAATAACCAAAAAGTGTCATAACTAATATTCCTACAATATATAATCTAGAACATGGGAATTGTTTTTAATATACATTTGTTACCATTCCCTTTACCCATAAAACCATTTTAATTTCTTTTTAAAACTATGAAAAATACTGTAAAATGTCCTGTATGTTTATGTTTTATTCATCTCCTGAGAGTGCATATTGCAGAGATTTTCTACATTTGTGGATCAATAAGACACTGATTAGTAAAATATTTTATAAGACAGTCTAGGAATGTGA